>NC_069510.1:16174006-16249006 GCF_027579735.1 Bombina bombina | reverse complement strand
ATTGTGCTAATTTTCAGACTCCTAACCAATCCCCAAAGTTTTAGATGTATGCTGATGTCTACAGACTTCAGATTTCTTCTGTTTGTGTAATGGGTATTTTTTTCTGCGAGGGGGGTCTGCTATCAGCCCTTTTCAGTGGGTGTCCCAGGCTAATCTCATCAACAGTGCTAAATTTAGAGCTTCTAAGTGAGTAAAAGGCTTTACACTGGATTTTAATATCAGTACCTGTGCATATTATTCTTTATAGTAGTGTCTATTACGTGCAGTTATATGAAAATTGGTGTATACTGTCCCTTTAATTAAGTCTGCAAGAAGTAGTGTGTTTTTATGATTTGATCACATGGGCTATTCAGTTTCTGTGTTGCTGCTAAGATAAATGAAGCACCAGGCTATAAATACTGTGGTAGACTCGCTGCCTATAAGTGACACATGTACTGATCTCAGCTGTTTTGTACCGTCAGTGGGTTTAGCCTGTCACCAGCTGAGAGAGAGCAGTTATTTACCTGCAGGCACCAGCTGTTTTGTACCGTCAGTGGGTTTAGCCTGTCACCAGCTGAGAGAGGGCAGTTATTTACCTGCAGGCACCAGCTGTTTTGTACCGTCAGTGGGTTTAGCCTGTCACCAGCTGAGAGAGGGTAGTTATTTACCTGCAGGCACCAGCTGTTTTGTACCGTCAGTGGGTTTAGCCTGTCACCAGCTGAGAGAGAGCAGTTATTTACCTGCAGGCACCAGCTGTTTTGTACCGTCAGTGGGTTTAGCCTGTCACCAGCTGAGAGAGGGCAGTTATTTACCTGCAGGCACCAGCTGTTTTGTACCGTCAGTGGGTTTAGCCTGTCACCAGCTGAGAGAGAGCAGTTATTTACCTGCAGGCACCAGCTGTTTTGTACCGTCAGTGGGTTTAGCCTGTCACCAGCTGAGAGAGGGTAGTTATTTACCTGCAGGCACCAGCTGTTTTGTACCGTCAGTGGGTTTAGCCTGTCACCAGCTGAGAGAGAGCAGTTATTTACCTGCAGGCACCAGCTGTTTTGTACCGTCAGTGGGTTTAGCCTGTCACCAGCTGAGAGAGAGCAGTTATTTACCTGCAGGCACCAGCTGTTTTGTACCGTCAGTGAGTTTAGCCTGTCACCAGCTGAGAGAGAGCAGTTATTTACCTGCAGGCACTAGCTGTTTTGTACCGTCAGTGGGTTTAGCCTGTCACCAGCTGAGAGAGGGTAGTTATTTACCTGCAGGCACCAGCTGTTTTGTACCGTCAGTGGGTTTAGCCTGTCACCAGCTGAGAGAGGGCAGTTATTTACCTGCAGGCACCAGCTGTTTTGTACCGTCAGTGGGTTTAGCCTGTCACCAGCTGAGAGAGGGCAGTTATTTACCTGCAGGCACCAGCTGTTTTGTACCGTCAGTGGGTTTAGCCTGTCACCAGCTGAGAGAGGGCAGTTATTTACCTGCAGGCACTAGCTGTTTTGTACCGTCAGTGGGTTTAGCCTGTCACCAGCTGAGAGAGAGCAGTTATTTACCTGCAGGCACCAGCTGTTTTGTACCGTCAGTGGGTTTAGCCTGTCACCAGCTGAGAGAGGGTAGTTATTTACCTGCAGGCACCAGCTGTTTTGTACCGTCAGTGGGTTTAGCCTGTCACCAGCTGAGAGAGAGCAGTTATTTACCTGCAGGCACTAGCTGTTTTGTACCGTCAGTGGGTTTAGCCTGTCACCAGCTGAGAGAGGGTAGTTATTTACCTGCAGGCACCAGCTGTTTTGTACCGTCAGTGGGTTTAGCCTGTCACCAGCTGAGAGAGGGTAGTTATTTACCTGCAGGCACCAGCTGTTTTGTACCGTCAGTGGGTTTAGCCTGTCACCAGCTGAGAGAGGGCAGTTATTTACCTGCAGGCACCAGCTGTTTTGTACCGTCAGTGGGTTTAGCCTGTCACCAGCTGAGAGAGGGCAGTTATTTACCTGCAGGCACCAGCTGTTTTGTACCGTCAGTGGGTTTAGCCTGTCACCAGCTGAGAGAGGAGCAGTTATTTACCTGCAGGCACCAGCTGTTTTGTACCGTCAGTGGGTTTAGCCTGTCACCAGCTGAGAGAGGGCAGTTATTTACCTGCAGGCACCAGCTGTTTTGTACCGTCAGTGGGTTTAGCCTGTCACCAGCTGAGAGAGGGCAGTTATTTACCTGCAGGCACAGCTGTTTTGTACCGTCAGTGGGTTTAGCCTGTCACCAGCTGAGAGAGGGCAGTTATTTACCTGCAGGCACCAGCTGTTTTGTACCGTCAGTGGGTTTAGCCTGTCACCAGCTGAGAGAGGGCAGTTATTTACCTGCAGGCACAGCTGCTTTGTACCGTTAGTGGGTTTAGCCTGTCACCAGCTGAGAGAGGGCAGTTATTTACCTGCAGGCACCAGCTGTTTTGTACCGTCAGTGGGTTTAGCCTGTCACCAGCTGAGAGAGGGCAGTTATTTACCTGCAGGCACCAGCTGTTTTGTACCATCAGTGGGTTTAGCCTGTCACCAGCTGAGAGAGGGTAGTTATTTACCTGCAGGCACCAGCTGTTTTGTACCGTCAGTGGGTTTAGCCTGTCACCAGCTGAGAGAGGGCAGTTATTTATCTGCAGGCACCAGCTGTTTTGTACCGTCACTGGGTTTAGCCTGTCACCAGCTGAGAGAGAGCAGTTATTTACCTGCAGGCACCAGCTGTTTTGTACCGTCAGTGGGTTTAGCCTGTCACCAGCTGAGAGAGGAGCAGTTATTTACCTGCAGGCACCAGCTGTTTTGTACCGTCAGTGGGTTTAGCCTGTCACCAGCTGAGAGAGGGCAGTTATTTACCTGCAGGCACCAGCTGTTTTGTACCGTCAGTGGGTTTAGCCTGTCATTAGCTGAGAGAGAGCAGTTATTTACCTGCAGGCACCAGCTGTTTTGTACCGTCAGTGGGTTTAGCCTGTCACCAGCTGAGAGAGAGCAGTTATTTACCTGCAGGCACCAGCTGTTTTGTACCGTCAGTGGGTTTAGCCTGTCACCAGCTGAGAGAGGGCAGTTATTTACCTGCAGGCACCAGCTGTTTTGTACCGTCAGTGGGTTTAGCCTGTCACCAGCTGAGAGAGAGGCAGTTATTTACCTGCAGGCACCAGCTGTTTTGTACCGTCAGTGGGTTTAGCCTGTCACCAGCTGAGAGAGAGCAGTTATTTACCTGCAGGCACCAGCTGTTTTGTACCGTCAGTGGGTTTAGCCTGTCACCAGCTGAGAGAGGGCAGTTATTTACCTGCAGGCACCAGCTGTTTTGTACCGTCAGTGGGTTTAGCCTGTCACCAGCTGAGAGAGAGCAGTTATTTACCTGCAGGCACCAGCTGTTTTGTACCTGTCAGTGGGTTTAGCCTGTCACCAGCTGAGAGAGAGCAGTTATTTACCTGCAGGCACCAGCTGTTTTGTACCGTCAGTGGGTTTAGCCTGTCACCAGCTGAGAGAGGGCAGTTATTTACCTGCAGGCACCAGCTGTTTTGTACCGTCAGTGGGTTTAGCCTGTCACCAGCTGAGAGAGGGCAGTTATTTACCTGCAGGCACCAGCTGTTTT
Organism: Bombina bombina; assembly: GCF_027579735.1. NCBI lineage: Eukaryota > Metazoa > Chordata > Amphibia > Anura > Bombinatoridae > Bombina > Bombina bombina. The sequence continues at coordinate 16,245,457 of NC_069510.1, read as the reverse complement.
GTACCGTCAGTGGGTTTAGCCTGTCACCAGCTGAGAGAGAGGCAGTTATTTACCTGCAGGCACCAGCTGTTTTGTACCGTCAGTGGGTTTAGCCTGTCACCAGCTGAGAGAGGGCAGTTTTTTACCTGCAGGCACCAGCTGTTTTGTACCGTCAGTGGGTTTAGCCTGTCACCAGCTGAGAGAGGGCAGTTATTTACCTGCAGGCACCAGCTGTTTTGTACCGTCAGTGGGTTTAGCCTGTCACCAGCTGAGAGAGGGCAGTTATTTACCTGCAGGCACCAGCTGTTTTGTACCGTCAGTGGGTTTAGCCTGTCACCAGCTGAGAGAGGCAGTTATTTACCTGCAGGCACCAGCTGTTTTGTACCGTCAGTGGGTTTAGCCTGTCACCAGCTGAGAGAGAGCAGTTATTTACCTGCAGGCACCAGCTGTTTTGTACCGTCAGTGGGTTTAGCCTGTCACCAGCTGAGAGAGAGCAGTTATTTACCTGCAGGCACCAGCTGTTTTGTACCGTCAGTGGGTTTAGCCTGTCACCAGCTGAGAGAGGGCAGTTATTTACCTGCAGGCACCAGCTGTTTTGTACCGTCAGTGGGTTTAGCCTGTCACCAGCTGAGAGAGGGCAGTTATTTACCTGCAGGCACCAGCTGTTTTGTACCGTCAGTGGGTTTAGCCTGTCACCAGCTGAGAGAGGGCAGTTATTTACCTGCAGGCACCAGCTGTTTTGTACCGTCAGTGGGTTTAGCCTGTCACCAGCTGAGAGAGGGCAGTTATTTACCTGCAGGCACCAGCTGTTTTGTACCGTCAGTGGGTTTAGCCTGTCACCAGCTGAGAGAGGGCAGTTATTTACCTGCAGGCACCAGCTGTTTTGTACCGTCAGTGGGTTTAGCCTGTCACCAGCTGAGAGAGGGCAGTTATTTACCTGCAGGCACCAGCTGTTTTGTACCGTCAGTGGGTTTAGCCTGTCACCAGCTGAGAGAGGGCAGTTATTTACCTGCAGGCACCAGCTGTTTTTGTACCGTCAGTGGGTTTAGCCTGTCACCAGCTGAGAGAGAGCAGTTATTTACCTGCAGGCACCAGCTGTTTTGTACCGTCAGTGGGTTTAGCCTGTCACCAGCTGAGAGAGGGCAGTTATTTACCTGCAGGCACCAGCTGTTTTGTACCGTCAGTGGGTTTAGCCTGTCACCAGCTGAGAGAGGGCAGTTATTTACCTGCAGGCACCAGCTGTTTTGTACCGTCAGTGGGTTTAGCCTGTCACCAGCTGAGAGAGGAGCAGTTATTTACCTGCAGGCACCAGCTGTTTTGTACCGTCAGTGGGTTTAGCCTGTCACCAGCTGAGAGAGAGCAGTTATTTACCTGCAGGCACCAGCTGTTTTGTACCGTCAGTGGGTTTAGCCTGTCTACCAGCTGAGAGAGGGCAGTTATTTACCTGCAGGCACCAGCTGTTTTGTACCGTCAGTGGGTTTAGCCTGTCACCAGCTGAGAGAGGGCAGTTATTTACCTGCAGGCACCAGCTGTTTTGTACCGTCAGTGGGTTTAGCCTTTCACCAGCTGAGAGAGAGGCAGTTATTTACCTGCAGGCACCAGCTGTTTTGTACCGTCAGTGGGTTTAGCCTGTCACCAGCTGAGAGAGGGCAGTTATTTACCTGCAGGCACCAAGCTGTTTTGTACCGTCAGTGGGTTTAGCCTGTCACCAGCTGAGAGAGTGCAGTTATTTACCTGCAGGCACCAGCTGTTTTGTACCGTCAGTGGGTTTAGCCTGTCACCAGCTGAGAGAGGGCAGTTATTTACCTGCAGGCACCAGCTGTTTTGTACCGTCAGTGGGTTTAGCCTGTCACCAGCTGAGAGAGGGCAGTTATTTACCTGCAGGCACCAGCTGTTTTGTACCGTCAGTGGGTTTAGCCTGTCACCAGCTGAGAGAGGGCAGTTATTTACCTGCAGGCACCAGCTGTTTTGTACCGTCAGTGGGTTTAGCCTGTCACCAGCTGAGAGAGGCAGTTATTTACCTGCAGGCACCAGCTGTTTTGTACCGTCAGTGGGTTTAGCCTGTCACCAGCTGAGAGAGGACAGTTATTTACCTGCAGGCACCAGCTGTTTTGTACCGTCAGTGGGTTTAGCCTGTCACCAGCTGAGAGAGAGCAGTTATTTACCTGCAGGCACCAGCTGTTTTGTACCGTCAGTGGGTTTAGCCTGTCACCAGCTGAGAGAGGGCAGTTATTTACCTGCAGGCACCAGCTGTTTTGTACCGTCAGTGGGTTTAGCCTGTCACCAGCTGAGAGAGGACAGTTATTTACCTGCAGGCACCAGCTGTTTTGTACCGTCAGTGGGTTTAGCCTGTCACCAGCTGAGAGAGAGCAGTTATTTACCTGCAGGCACCAGCTGTTTTGTACCGTCAGTGGGTTTAGCCTGTCACCAGCTGAGAGAGAGCAGTTATTTACCTGCAGGGCACCAGCTGTTTTGTACCGTCAGTGGGTTTAGCCTGTCACCCAGCTGAGAGAGAGCAGTTATTTACCTGCAGGCACAAGCTGTTTTGTACCGTCAGTGGGTTTAGCCTGTCACCAGCTGAGAGAGGGCAGTTATTTTACCTGCAGGCACCAGCTGTTTTGTACCGTCAGTGGGTTTAGCCTGTCACCAGCTGAGAGAGGGCAGTTATTTACCTGCAGGCACCAGCTGTTTTGTACCGTCAGTGGGTTTTAGCCTGTCACCAGCTGAGAGAGGGCAGTTATTTACCTGCAGGCACCAGCTGTTTTGTACCGTCAGTGGGTTTAGCCTGTCACCAGCTGAGAGAGGCAGTTATTTACCTGCAGGCACCAGCTGTTTTGTACCGTCACTGGGTTTAGCCTGTCACCAGCTGAGAGAGGGCAGTTATTTACCTGCAGGCACCAGCTGTTTTGTACCGTCAGTGGGTTTAGCCTGTCACCAGCTGAGAGAGGAGCAGTTATTTACCTGCAGGCACCAGCTGTTTTGTACCGTCAGTGGGTTTAGCCTGTCACCAGCTGAGAGAGGGCAGTTATTTACCTGCAGGCACCAGCTGTTTTGTACCGTCAGTGGGTTTAGCCTGTCACCAGCTGAGAGAGAGGCAGTTATTTACCTGCAGGCACCAGCTGTTTTGTACCGTCAGTGGGTTTAGCCTGTCACCAGCTGAGAGAGGGCAGTTATTTACCTGCAGGCACCAGCTGTTTTGTACCGTCAGTGGGTTTAGCCTGTCACCAGCTGAGAGAGAGCAGTTATTTACCTGCAGGCACCAGCTGTTTTGTACCCTCAGTGGGTTTAGCCTGTCACCAGCTGAGAGAGGGCAGTTATTTACCTGCAGGCACCAGCTGTTTTGTACGTTAGTGGGTTTAGCCTGTCACCAGCTGAGAGAGGGCAGTTATTTACCTGCAGGCACCAGCTGTTTTGTACCGTCAGTGGGTTTAGCCTGTCACCAGCTGAGAGAGAGGCAGTTATTTACCTGCAGGCACCAGCTGTTTTGTACCGTCAGTGGGTTTAGCCTGTCACCAGCTGAGAGAGGGCAGTTATTTACCTGCAGGCACCAGCTGTTTTGTACCGTCAGTGGGTTTAGCCTGTCACCAGCTGAGAGAGGGCAGTTATTTACCTGCAGGCACCAGCTGTTTTGTACCGTCAGTGGGTTTAGCCTGTCACCAGCTGAGAGAGGGGCAGTTATTTACCTGCAGGCACCAGCTGTTTTGTACCGTCAGTGGGTTTAGCCTGTCACCAGCTGAGAGAGAGGCAGTTATTTACCTGCAGGCACCAGCTGTTTTGTACCGTCAGTGGGTTTAGCCTGTCACCAGCTGAGAGAGGGCAGTTATTTACCTGCAGGCACCAGCTGTTTTGTACCGTCAGTGGGTTTAGCCTGTCACCAGCTGAGAGAGGGCAGTTATTTACCTGCAGGCACTAGCTTGTTTTGTACCGTCAGCTGGGTTTAGCCTGTCACCAGCTGAGAGAGGCAGTTATTTACCTGCAGGCACTAGCTGTTTTTGTACCGTCAGTGGGTTTAGCCTGTCACCAGCTGAGAGAGGGCAGTTATTTACCTGCAGGCACCAGCTGTTTTGTACCGTCAGTGGGTTTAGCCTGTCACCAGCTGAGAGAGGGCAGTTATTTACCTGCAGGCACCAGCTGTTTTGTACCGTCAGTGGGTTTAGCCTGTCACCAGCTGAGAGAGGAGCAGTTATTTACCTGCAGGCACCAGCTGTTTTGTACCGTCAGTGGGTTTAGCCTGTCACCAGCTGAGAGAGGGCAGTTATTTACCTGCAGGCACCAGCTGTTTTTGTACCGTCAGTGGGTTTAGCCTGTCACCAGCTGAGAGAGGGCAGTTATTTACCTGCAGGCACCAGCTGTTTTGTACCGGTCAGTGGGTTTAGCCTGTCACCAGCTGAGAGAGGGCAGTTATTTACCTGCAGGCACCAGCTGTTTTGTACCGTCACGTGGGTTTAGCCTGTCACCAGCTGAGAGAGGGCAGTTATTTACCTGCAGGGCACCAGCTGTTTTGTACCGTCAGTGGGTTTAGCCTGTCACCAGCTGAGAGAGGGCAGTTATTTACCTGCAGGCACCAGCTGTTTTGTACCGTCAGTGGGTTTAGCCTGTCACCAGCTGAGGAGAGGGCAGTTATTTACCTGCAGGCACCAGCTGTTTTGTACCGTCAGTGGGTTTAGCCTGTCACCAGCTGAGATGAGAGCAGTTATTTACCTGCAGGCACCAGCTGTTTTGTACCGTCCGTGGGTTTAGCTGTCACCAGCTGAGAGAGAGCAGTTATTTACCTGCAGGCACCAGCTGTTTTGTACCGTCAGTGGGTTTAGCCTGTCACCAGCTGAGAGAGGCAGTTATTTACCTGCAGGCACCAGCTGTTTTGTACCGTCAGTGGGTTTAGCCTGTCACCAGCTGAGAGAGGAGCAGTTATTTACCTGCAGGCACCTAGCTGTTTTGTACCGTCAGTGGGTTTAGCCTGTCACCAGCTGAGAGAGAGCAGTTATTTACCTGCAGGCACAAGCTGTTTTTGTACCGTCAGTGGGTTTAGCCTGTCACCAGCTGAGAGAGGAGCAGTTATTTACCTGCAGGCACCAGCTGTTTTGTACCGTCAGTGGGTTTAGCCTGTCACCAGCTGAGAGAGGGCAGTTATTTACCTGCAGGCACCAGCTGTTTTGTACCGTCAGTGGGTTTAGCCTGTCACCAGCTGAGAGAGGTCAGTTATTTACCTGCAGGCACCAGCTGTTTTGTACCGTCAGTGGGTTTAGCCTGTCACCAGCTGAGAGAGAGCAGTTATTTACCTGCAGGCACCAGCTGTTTTGTACCGTCAGTGGGTTTAGCCTGTCACCAGCTGAGAGAGGGCAGTTATTTACCTGCAGGCACCAGCTGTTTTGTACCGTCAGTGGGTTTAGCCTGTCACCAGCTGAGATGAGGCAGTTATTTACCTGCAGGCACCAGCTGTTTTGTACCGTCAGTGGGTTTAGCCTGTCACCAGCTGAGAGAGGCAGTTATTTACCTGCAGGCACCAGCTGTTTTGTACCCGTCAGTGGGTTTAGCCTGTCACCAGCTGAGAGAGAGCAGTTATTTACCTGCAGGCACCAGCTGTTTTGTACCGTCAGTGGGTTTAGCCTGTCACCAGCTGAGAGAGAGCAGTTATTTACCTGCAGGCACCAGCTGTTTTGTACCGTCAGTGGGTTTAGCCTGTCACCAGCTGAGAGAGGAGCAGTTATTTACCTGCAGGCACCAGCTGTTTTGTACCGTCAGTGGGTTTAGCCTGTCACCAGCTGAGAGAGGCAGTTATTTACCTGCAGGCACCAGCTGTTTTGTACCGTCAGTGGGTTTAGCCTGTCACCAGCTGAGAGAGAGCAGTTATTTACCCTGCAGGCACCAGCTGTTTTGTACCGTCAGTGGGTTTAGCCTGTCACCAGCTGAGAGAGGGCAGTTATTTACCTGCAGGCACCAGCTGTTTTGTACCGTCAGTGGGTTTAGCCTGTCACCAGCTGAGAGAGAGCAGTTATTTACCTGCAGGCACTAGCTGTTTTGTACCGTCAGTGGGTTTAGCCTGTCACCAGCTGAGAGAGGGCAGTTATTTACCTGCAGGCACCAGCTGTTTTGTACCGTCAGTGGGTTTAGCCTGTCACCAGCTGAGAGAGAGCAGTTATTTACCTGCAGGCACCAGCTGTTTTGTACCGTCAGTGGGTTTAGCATGTCACCAGCTGAGAGAGAGGCAGTTATTTACCTGCAGGCACCAGCTGTTTTGTACCGTCAGTGGGTTTAGCCTGTCACCAGCTGAGAGAGGGACAGTTATTTACCTGCAGGCACAGCTGTTTTGTACCCGTCAGTGGGTTTAGCCTAGTCACCAGCTGAGAGAGGGCAGTTATTTACCTGCAGGCACCAGCTGTTTTGTACCGTCAGTGGGTTTAGCCTGTCACCAGCTGAGAGAGGGCAGTTATTTACCTGCAGGCACCAGCTGTTTTGTACCGTCAGCTGGGTTTAGCCCTGTCACCAGCTGAGAGAGGGCAGTTATTTACCTGCAGGCACCAGCTGTTTTGTACCGTCAGTGGGTTTAGCCTGTCACCAGCTGAGAGAGGGCAGTTATTTTACCTGCAGGCACCAGCTGTTTTGTACCGTCAGTGGGTTTAGCCTGTCACCAGCTGAGAGAGGGCAGTTATTTACCTGCAGGCACTAGCTGTTTTGTACCGTCAGTGGGTTTAGCCTGTCACCAGCTGAGAGAGAGCAGTTATTTACCTGCAGGCACCAGCTGTTTGTACCGTCAGTGGGTTTAGCCTGTTACCAGCTGAGAGAGGGCAGTTATTTACCTGCAGGCACCAGCTGTTTTGTACCGTCAGTGGGTTTAGCCTGTCACAGCTGAGAGAGAGCAGTTATTTACCTGCAGGCACAGCTGTTTTTGTACCGTCAGTGGGTTTAGCCTGTCACAGCTGAGAGAGAGCAGTTATTTACCTGCAGGCACCAGCTGTTTTGTACCGTCAGTGGTTTAGCCTGTCACCAGCTGAGAGAGAGCAGTTATTTACCTGCAGGCACCAGGCTTGTTTTGTACCGTCAGTGGTTTAAGCCTGTCACCAGCTTGAGAGAGGAGCAGTTATTACCTGCAGGCACCAGCTGTTTTGTACCGTCATGTGGGTTTAGCCTGTCACCCAGCTGAGAGAGGACAGGTTATTTACCTGCAGGCACCAGCTGTTTTGTACCGTCAGTGGGTTTAGCCTGTCACCAGCTGAGAGAGGAGCAGTTATTTACCTGCAGGCACCAGCTGTTTGTACCGTCATGGGTCTTAGCCTGTCACCAGCTGAGAGAGGGCAGTTATTTACCTGCAGGCACCAGCTGTTTTGTACCGTCAGTGGGTTTAGCCTGTCACCAGCTGAGAGAGGGCAGTTATTTACCTGCAGGCACCAGCTGTTTTGTACCGTCAGTGGGTTTAGCCTGTCACCAGCTGAGAGAGAGCAGTTATTTACCTGCAGGCACCAGCTGTTTTGTACCGTCAGTGGGTTTAGCCTGTCACCAGCTGAGAGAGGGCAGTTATTTACCTGCAGGCACCAGCTGTTTTGTACCGTCAGTGGGTTTAGCCTGTCACCAGCTGAGAGAGAGCAGTTATTTACCTGCAGGCACCAGCTGTTTTGTACCGTCAGTGGGTTTAGCCTGTCACCAGCTGAGAGAGAGCAGTTATTTACCTGCAGGCACCAGCTGTTTTGTACCGTCAGTGGGTTTAGCCTGTCACCAGCTGAGAGAGAGCAGTTATTTACCTGCAGGCACCAGCTGTTTTGTACCGTCAGTGGGTTTAGCCTGTCACCAGCTGAGAGAGGGCAGTTATTTACCTGCAGGCACCAGCTGTTTTGTACCGTCAGTGGGTTTAGCCTGTCACCAGCTGAGAGAGGCAGTTATTTACCTGCAGGCACCAGCTGTTTTGTACCGTCAGTGGGTTTAGCCTGTCACCAGCTGAGAGAGGGCAGTTATTTACCTGCAGGCACCAGCTGTTTTGTACCGTCAGTGGGTTTAGCCTGTCACCAGCTGAGAGAGGGCAGTTATTTACCTGCAGGCACCAGCTGTTTTGTACCGTCAGTGGGTTTAGCCTGTCACCAGCTGAGAGAGAGCAGTTATTTACCTGCAGGCACCAGCTGTTTTGTACCGTCAGTGGGTTTAGCCTGTCACCAGCTGAGAGAGGGTAGTTATTTACCTGCAGGCACCAGCTGTTTTGTACCGTCAGTGGGTTTAGCCTGTCACCAGCTGAGAGAGAGGCAGTTATTTACCTGCAGGCACAGCTGTTTTGTACCGTCAGTGGGTTTAGCCTGTCACCAGCTGAGAGAGGGCAGTTATTTACCTGCAGGCACCAGCTGTTTTGTACCGTCAGTGGGTTTAGCCTGTCACCAGCTGAGAGAGAGCAGTTATTTACCTGCAGGCACAGCTGTTTTGTACCGTCAGTGGGTTTAGCCTGTCACCAGCTGAGATAGGGCAGTTATTTACCTGCAGGCACAGCTGTTTTGTACCGTCAGTGGGTTTAGCCTGTCACCAGCTGAGAGAGAGCAGTTATTTACCTGCAGGCACCAGCTGTTTTGTACCGTCAGTGGGTTTAGCCTGTCACCAGCTGAGAGAGGGCAGTTATTTACCTGCAGGCACCAGCTGTTTTGTACCGTCAGTGGGTTTAGCCTGTCACCAGCTGAGAGAGGGCAGTTATTTACCTGCAGGCACCAGCTGTTTTGTACCGTCAGTGGGTTTAGCCTGTCACCAGCTGAGAGAGAGCAGTTATTTACCTGCAGGCACCAGCCTGTTTTGTACCGTCAGTGGTTTAGCCTGTCACCAGCTGAGAGAGGGCAGTTATTACCTGCAGGCACCAGCTGTTTTGTACCGTCAGTGGGTTTAGCCTGTCACCAGCTGAGAGAGAGCAGTTATTTACCTGCAGGCACCAGCTGTTTTGTACCGTCAGTGGGTTTAGCCTGTCACCAGCTGAGAGAGGGCAGTTATTTACCTGCAGGCACCAGCTGTTTTGTACCGTCAGTGGGTTTAGCCTGTCACCAGCTGAGAGAGGGCAGTTATTTACCTGCAGGCACCAGCTGTTTTGTACCAGTCAGTGGGTTTAGCCTGTCACCAGCTGAGAGAGGGCAGTTATTTACCTGCAGGCACCAGCTGTTTTGTACCGTCAGTGGGTTTAGCCTGTCACCAGCTGAGAGAGGGCAGTTATTTACCTGCAGGCACCAGCTGTTTTGTACCATCAGTGGGTTTAGCCTGTCATTAGCTGAGAGAGAGCAGTTTTTTACCTGCAGGCACCAGCTGTTTTGTACCGTCAGTGGGTTTAGCCTGTCACCAGCTGAGAGAGGGCAGTTATTTACCTGCAGGCACCAGCTGTTTTGTACCGTCAGTGGGTTTAGCCTGTCACCAGCTGAGAGAGGGCAGTTTTTTTACCTGCAGGCACCAGCTGTTTTGTACCGTCAGTGGGTTTAGCCTGTCACCAGCTGAGAGAGGGCAGTTATTTACCTGCAGGCACCAGCTGTTTTGTACCGTCAGTGGGTTTAGCCTGTCACCAGCTGAGAGAGGGCAGTTATTTACCTGCAGGCACCAGCTGTTTTGTACCGTCAGTGGGTTTAGCCTGTCACCAGCTGAGAGAGGGTAGTTTATTTACCTGCAGGCACCAGCTGTTTTGTACCGTCAGTGGGTTTAGCCTGTCACCAGCTGAGAGAGAGCAGTTATTTACCTGCAGGCACCAGCTGTTTTGTACGTCAGTGGGTTTAGCCTGTCACCAGCTGAGAGAGGGCAGTTATTTACCTGCAGGCACCAGCTGTTTTGTACCGTCAGTGGGTTTAGCCTGTCACCAGCTGAGAGAGGCAGTTATTTACCTGCAGGCACCAGCTGTTTTGTACCGTCAGTGGGTTTAGCCTGTCACCAGCTGAGAGAGGCAGTTATTTACCTGCAGGCACCAGCTGTTTTGTACCGTCAGTGGGTTTAGCCTGTCACCTAGCTGAGAGAGGGCAGTTATTTACCTGCAGGCACCAGCTGTTTTGTACCGTCAGTGGGTTTAGCCTGTCACCAGCTGAGAGAGGGCAGTTATTTACCTGCAGGCACCAGCTGTTTTGTACCGTCAGTGGGTTTAGCCTGTCACCAGCTGAGAGAGGACAGTTATTTACCTGCAGGCACCAGCTGTTTTGTACCGTCAGTGGGTTTAGCCTGTCACCAGCTGAGAGAGAGGGCAGTTATTTACCTGCAGGCACCTAGCTGTTTTGTACCGTCAGTGGGTTTAGCCTGTCACCAGCTGAGAGAGGGCAGTTATTTACCTGCAGGCACCAGCTGTTTTGTACCGTCAGTGGGTTTAGCCTGTCACCAGCTGAGAGAGGGCAGTTATTTACCTGCAGGCACTAGCTGTTTTGTACCGTCAGTGGGTTTAGCCTGTCACCAGCTGAGAGAGAGCAGTTATTTACCTGCAGGCACCAGCTGTTTTGTACCGTCAGTGGGTTTAGCCTGTCACCAGCTGAGAGAGGGCAGTTATTTACCTGCAGGCACCAGCTGTTTTGTACCGTCAGTGGGTTTAGCCTGTCACCAGCTGAGAGAGAGCAGTTATTTACCTGCAGGCACCAGCTGTTTTGTACCGTCAGTGGGTTTAGCCTGTCACCAGCTGAGAGAGTGCAGTTATTTACCTGCAGGCACCAGCTGTTTTGTACCGTCAGTGGGTTTAGCCTGTCACCAGCTGAGAGAGGTCAGTTATTTACCTGCAGGCACCAGCTGTTTTGTACCGTCAGTGGGTTTAGCCTGTCACCAGCTGAGAGAGGGCAGTTATTTACCTGCAGGCACCAGCTGTTTTGTACCGTCAGTGGGTTTAGCCTGTCACCAGCTGAGAGAGAGCAGTTATTTACCTGCAGGGCACCAGCTGTTTTGTACCTCAGTGGTTTTAGCCTGTCACCAGCTGAGAGTAGGAGCAGTTATTTACCTGCAGGGCACCAGCTGTTTTGTACCGTCAGTGGTTAGCCTGTCACCAGCTGAGAGAGGAGCAGTTATTTACCTGCAGGCACCAAGCAGTTTTGTACCGTCAGTGGGTTTAGCCTGTCACCAGCTGAGAGAGAGCAGTTATTTACCTGCAGGCACCAGCTGTTTTGTACCGTCAGTGGGTTTAGCCTGTCACACAGCTGAGAGAGGGCAGTTTATTTACCTGCAGGCACCAGCTGTTTTGTACCGTCAGTGGGTTTAGCCTTCACCAGCTGAGAGAGTACAGTTATTTACCTGCAGGCACCAGCTGTTTTGTACCGTCAGTGGGTTTTAGCCTTCACCAGCTGAGAGAGGAGCAGTTATTTTACCTGCAGGCACTAGCGTTTTGTAACGTCAGTGGGGTTTAGCCTGTCACCAGCTGAGAGAGAGCAGTTATTTACCTGCAGGCACCAGCTGTTTTTGTACCGTCACTGGGTTTAGCCTGTCACCAGCTGAGAGAGAGCAGTTATCTTACCTGCAGGCACTAGCTGTTTTGTACCGTCAGTGGGTTTAGCCTGTCACCAGCTGAGAGAGGCCAGTTATTTACCTGCAGGCACCAGCTGTTTTGTACCGTCAGTGGGTTTAGCCTGTCACCAGCTGAGAGAGGCAGTTATTTACCTGCAGGCACCAGCTGTTTTGTACCGTCAGTGGGTTTAGCCTGTCATCAGCTGAGAGAGGGCAGTTATTTACCTGCAGGCACTCAGCTGTTTTGTTACCAGTCAGCTGGGTTTAGCCTGTCACCAACTGAGAGAGGGCAGTTATTACCTCGCAGGCACCAGCTGTTTTGTACCGTCAGTGGGTTTAGCCTGTCACAGCTGAGAGAGGAGCAGTTATTTACCTGCAGGCACCAGCTGTTTTGTACAGTCACTGGGTTTAGCCTGTCACCAGCTGAGAGAGGGCAGTTATTACCTGCAGGCACCAGCTGTTTTGTACTGTCAGTGGGTTTAGGCCTGTCACCAGCTGAGAGAGAGCAGTTATTTACCTGCAGGCACCAGCTGTTTTGTACCGTCAGTGGGGTTTAGCCTGTCACCAGCTGAGAGAGGCAGTTATTTACCTGCAGGCACCAGCTGTTTTGTACCGTCAGTGGGTTTAGCCTGTCACCAGCTGAGAGAGAGCAGTTATTTACCTGCAGGCACCAGCTGTTTTGTACCGTCAGTGGGTTTAGCCTGTCACCAGCTGAGAGAGGGCAGTTATTTACCTGCAGGCACCAGCTGTTTTGTACCGTCAGTGGGTTTAGCCTGTCACCAGCTGAGAGAGGGCAGTTATTTACCTGCAGGCACCAGCTGTTTTGTACCGTCAGTGGGTTTAGCCTGTCACCAGCTGAGAGAGGGCAGTTATTTACCTGCAGGCACCAGCTGTTTTGTACCGTCACTGGGGTTTAGCCTGTCACCAGCTGAGAGAGAGGCAGTTATTTACCTGCAGGCACCAGCTGTTTTGTACTGTTTTGTACGTCAGTGGGTTTAAGCCTGTCATCCCAGCTGAGAGAGAGCCAGGTATATTACCTGCAGGCCCTAGCCTGTTTTGTACCGTCAGTGTGTTTAATGCCTGTCACCAGCGAGAAGAGGCAGTTATTTACCTGCAGGCACCAGCTGTTTTGTACCGTCAGTGGGTTTAGCCTGTCCATCAGCTGATAGAGAGAGCAGTTAATTTACCCTGCAGGCACCAGCTGTTTTGTACCGTCACGGGTTTAGCCCTGTCATCCAGCTGAGAGAGGGAGATTATTTACCTGCAGGCAACCAGCTGTTTTGTACCTGTCCGTGGTTTAGCCTGTCACCCAGCTGAGAGAGGGGCAGTTATTTACCTGCAACGGCACAGCTGTTTTGTACCGTCAGGGGTTTAGCCTGTCACCAAGCTGAGAGAGAGCAGTTATTTACCTGCAAGGCACCAGCTTGTTTTGGTACAGGTCAGTGGGTTTAGCCTTGTTATCCAGCCTGAGAGGAGGGCAGTTAGTTTACCTGCAGGCACCTAGCTGTTTTGTACCGTCAGTGGGTTTATGCCTGTCACCAGCTGAAGAGAGGGCCAGGTTATATTACCTGCAGGCACCAGCTGTTTAGTACGTCAGAGGGTTTAGCCTGTTACCAGCTGAGAGAGAGGCAGTTATTTACCTGCAGGCACCAGCTGTTTTGTACCGTCAGTGGGTTTAGCCTGTCACCAGCTGAGAGAGGGCAGTTATTTACCTGCAGGCACCAGCTGTTTTGTACCGTCAGTGGGTTTAGCCTGTCACCAGCTGAGAGAGAGCAGTTATTTACCTGCAGGCACTAGCTGTTTTGTACCGTCAGTGGGTTTAGCCTGTCACCAGCTGAGAGAGGGCAGTTATTTACCTGCAGGCACCAGCTGTTTTGTACCGTCAGTGGGTTTAGCCTGTCACCAGCTGAGAGAGGGCAGTTATTTACCTGCAGGCACCAGCTGTTTTGTACCGTCAGTGGGTTTAGCCTGTCACCAGCTGAGAGAGGGCAGTTATTTACCTGCAGGCACCAGCTGTTTTGTACCGTCAGTGGGTTTAGCCTGTCACCAGCTGAGAGAGGGCAGTTATTTACCTGCAGGCACCAGCTGTTTTGTACCGTCAGTGGGTTTAGCCTGTCACCAGCTGAGAGAGAGCAGTTATTTACCTGCAGGCACCAGCTGTTTTGTACCGTCAGTGGGTTTAGCCTGTCACCAGCTGAGAGAGGGCAGTTATTTACCTGCAGGCACCAGCTGTTTTGTACCGTCAGTGGGTTTAGCCTGTCACCAGCTGAGAGAGGGCAGTTATTTACCTGCAGGCACCAGCTGTTTTGTACCGTCAGTGGGTTTAGCCTGTCACCAGCTGAGAGAGGGCAGTTATTTACCTGCAGGCACCAGCTGTTTTGTACCGTCAGTGGGTTTAGCCTGTCACCAGCTGAGAGAGGGCAGTTATTTACCTGCAGGCACCAGCTGTTTTGTACCGTCAGTGGGTTTAGCCTGTCACCAGCTGAGAGAGAGCAGTTATTTACCTGCAGGCACCAGCTGTTTTGTACCGTCAGTGGGTTTAGCCTGTCACCAGCTGAGAGAGGGCAGTTATTTACCTGCAGGCACCAGCTGTTTTGTACCGTCAGTGGGTTTAGCCTGTCACTAGCTGAGAGAGGGTAGTTATTTACCTGCAGGCACCAGCTGTTTTGTACCGTCAGTGGGTTTAGCCTGTCACCAGCTGAGAGAGGGTAGTTATTTACCTGCAGGCACCAGCTGTTTTGTACCGTCAGTGGGTTTAGCCTGTCACCAGCTGAGAGAGGGCAGTTATTTACCTGCAGGCACCAGCTGTTTTGTACCGTCAGTGGGTTTAGCCTGTCACCAGCTGAGAGAGGGCAGTTATTTACCTGCAGGCACCAGCTGTTTTGTACCGTCAGTGGGTTTAGCCTGTCACCAGCTGAGAGAGGGCAGTTATTTACCTGCAGGCACCAGCTGTTTTGTACCGTCAGTGGGTTTAGCCTGTCACCAGCTGAGAGAGGGCAGTTATTTACCTGCAGGCACCAGCTGTTTTGTACCGTCAGTGGGTTTAGCCTGTCACCAGCTGAGAGAGGGCAGTTATTTACCTGCAGGCACCAGCTGTTTTGTACCGTCAGTGGGTTTAGCCTGTCACCAGCTGAGAGAGGGCAGTTATTTACCTGCAGGCACCAGCTGTTTTGTACCGTCAGTGGGTTTAGCCTGTCATTAGCTGAGAGAGGGTAGTTATTTACCTGCAGGCACCAGCTGTTTTGTACCGTCAGTGGGTTTAGCCTGTCACCAGCTGAGAGAGGGCAGTTATTTACCTGCAGGCACCAGCTGTTTTGTACCGTCAGTGGGTTTAGCCTGTCACCAGCTGAGAGAGAGCAGTTATTTACCTGCAGGCACCAGCTGTTTTGCTGACGTGTCATTAGGTGCTCTGTAACCCCAGGCCCTGTGGCCCTATCTGTAACGTTCAGCTGTACTGATGGAACAGACCACTCAAGTCAGTTTGCTGCAGTTAGACCCTTAGTGCATCTGCCTACATGGTAATGTGCTTTATCACTGTATTCTTTGTACAGCCATATTCCCAAGTAAAGTAATGCCAAACAACCTGAAGGCAGACAATCATCAATCAGTAGCGTATGCTGCGTGTCCAGTTTAGATATTACGTGATCATAACTAAATCTGGCTGAAAGCAAGTCATCATTATTAGTTCAAGTGATTTAAACCCACATGAAGTAACAACACAACAGATTTTGTTGCATAAAAATGTGACCGTGTTTTTAGATAACTTATGCAGAAATCGTTCTCCCACCTTTTACAAATGTATTTACACTGTCACCACCTGTTTTATTGACAGCAGAGGCTCAGTTTGTTGCTATTGAGGTGTAAAGTACAGATTGACAGCGCTAGAAGATAGGCTGCTAATATCTAGCCTGTATCATTTTATCATTTGTGGTGCAGTTTTTTGTTATTTGTCTATTTGGTTTAATCTATACTATAATCGCGTTTGTAACGCATCCGTCGCCGTCGGCAGTTGTGCACGCATCCTCAATGGAATGTTGGCAGTGCGAGGCAGCCAACGGAATTTGCTGCATCCAGGTGGATTCCGAAAATGGCTGGTGGATTCTTTCACCACCCTGCGATTTTCAGAATCCACCGGGATGCAGTGAAGGCAAACGGAGCATTACAAAAAATAACAAAAAAACACGGAACCGCCCACAAAGTATAAAAAACAAGAAAACAAACCTCCCTCAAGAAGTATTAACACCTAAACTGCAAACCCACACATTGCAAAATAATAAAGTAATTAACCCCTAATCCGCAAATAATATAACATATTAATCCCTTAACCGTTAACCACCCACATCTCAATAAACCCGAATTACCCAATTAACCCCTAAACTGCAAAACCCCACATCACAATAAACCTAATTACCCTATTAACCCCTAAACCGCAAAACCCCACATCACAATAAACCTAATTAACCTATTAACCCCTAAACCGCAAAACCCCCACATTGCAATAAACCTAATTAATTTATTAACCCCTTAAACCGCCAAAACCCACAATGCAAATAACTAAATTACTAAGCCCCCTAACCTAACACCCCCTTAATTAAACCCAATTAAATTAAAAAAAACAAAATTACAAACAAAAAAACAAAAAAAAGTTTAAATTAAGCTAAAATTACAGAAAATAAAAAATCTAACATTACAGAAAATAATAAACAAATTATCAAAAATTTAAAAATTAAACCTAATCCCTAAAAAATAAAAAAGCCCCCCAAAATAAAAACACCCCTAATCTAATGCTAAACTACCAATAGCCCTTAAAAGGGCTTTTTGCAGGGCATTGCCCTAAGTTAAACAGCTCTTTTGCAGTTACAAAAAATTCTAAGTCCCCCCCAACAGTAAAACCCACCACCCACCAAACCCCCCCAAATAAATAAACCTAACACTAAAAAAACCTAAACTACCCATTGCCCTTAATAGGGCATTTAGCTCTTTTGCTGCCCATAAAAGGGCATTTAGCTCTTTTAAGAAGTGCCCATCCCTAATCTAAATAAAACAACCCCCCCAAAAAAATGTTAAAAAAAAAAATCTAAGTCTAGCCCCCAGGTTGGTACTTACGGTTGCTGAAGTCCGGCTGAGAAGGTCCTGTTCCAGGCAGTGAAGTCTTCTTCCAAGCTGCAACCTCTTCTTTCTTCTTCCAGGAACAAGCCGGCACGGAGCGGAGGGCGGAGCTGAAGACCGATGATTGCGGAGCTGAAGAACGGTGACCCTGGAACTAAAGACTGGCGACCCTGGAACTGAAGACCGGCGACCGTGGAGCCATGGAGTGTGGAGGATCCTCTTTGTACGATCTCCGCCGTACACTGAATAGTGAATTCAAGGTAAACGATTAAAGATGGTGTCCCTTGAATCTCTATTGGCTGATTTGATTCTTCAAATTCAAATCAGCCAATTGGATAATCGTACGAAGAGGACCCTCCACACTCCATGGCTCTGTGGTCGCTGGGCCTTCAGTTCCAGGGTCGCCGGTCTTCATATCTGCGGTCGCCGAACTTCAGTTCCACTGTCCTGGATGAAGAAATAAGAGGTCCCCGCTTGGAAGAAGATGTTGGCCGCTTGGTTGAAGACTTCAACGCCTAGAAGAGGACCTTCTCCGCCGGACTTCAGCAACCGTGAGTACCAACCTGGAGGTTAGACTTAGGTTTTTTTTTTAATTTTTGGGGGTTTGTTTTATTTAGATTAGGGATGGGCACTTCTTAAAAGAGCTAAATGCCCTTTTAAGGGCAGCAAAAGAGCTGAATGCCCTTTTAAGGGCTATTCCCATACAAATGCCCTTTTAAGGGCAATGGGTAGTTTAGGTTTATTAGTGTTAGGTTTATTTATTTCCGGGGGTGTGGTGGCTTTTACTGTTTGGGGGGACTTAGAATTTTTTGTAACTGCAAAAGAGCTGTTTAACTTAGGGCAATGCCCTACAAAAAGCCCTTTTAAGGGCTATTGGTAGTTTAGCATTCGATTAGGGGGTGTTTTTATTTTGGGGGAATTTTTTTTTAATTTTTATTGGGGTATTAGTTTAGGTTTAAAATTTTTATTTTAGATACCTTTTTTATTTTTTTCTGTAATTTTAGTTTGTTTTTGTTTTTTGTAACTTTCTTTTGGGGGTTGTAGCTTTTAAACATAGACTACCCTCTAGTTAAAAATATAAGTCTCTCTTCATCTTGCTACATACAACATATAGTCTCTCTCTTCATCAGGCTACATATAACATATTGCTCTCTCTTCAACAGGCTACATATAGATCTCTCTCAATCAGGCTACATACAACATATAGAGCTGTCTTCATCAGGCTACATACAACATATGGAGTCTCTCCATCATGCTACATACAACATATAGATATCTCTTCAACAGGCTACATACAACATATAGATATCTCTTCATCATGCTACATACAACATATAGAGTCTCTCTTCAACAGGCTACATACAACATATAGAGTTTCTCTTCATCAGGCTACATACAACAAATAGATCTTTATTCATCATGCTACATACAACATATAGAGCTGTCTTCATCAGGCTACATACAACATATATAGTCTCTCTTCAACAGGCTACATACAACATATAGAGTCTCTCTTCAACAGGCTACATACAACATATAGAGCCTCTCTTCAACAGGCTACATATAAAATATAGAGCCTCTCTAACAGGCTACATACAACATATAGAGTCTCTCTTCAACAGGCTACATACAACATATAGAGTCTCTCTTTAACAGGCTACATACAACATATAGAGTCTCTCTTTAACAGGCTACATACAACATATAGAGTCTCTCTTTAACAGGCTACATACAACATATAGAGTCTCTCTTCAACAGGCTACATACAGCATATAGATTCTCTCTTCAACAGGCTACATACAACATATAGAGTCTCTCTTTAACAGGCTACATACAACATATAGAGTATCTCTTCATCAGGCTACATACAACATATAGAGTCTCTCTTCATCAGGCTACATACAACATATATATATCTCTCTTCAACAGGCTACATCGAACATATAGAGTCTGCAACGGATACCAGACCACCCAGGCTTCCCCCCACCCCCACCCCCTACTACCTGGCTAACTCCATTTTTTTCATGGCTTACAATATCTCACTGACTTTTGCTGTGTGTTGTTTTGCTGTGTTGTATCTTGTCAGAGAAGAGCTGATCACTCCAAAACCACCACCTCTGGGTCCTGGGACTCTGTGGTACTGCGGCTGCAGTGGCCGGCGCCAGCCTGTCTGGAGGGGCAGGAATGGCGGGAGATTTGAGAGTCAGATAAGACCATTTGTGTGTGTATATAAGGCGAGTGTGTTTCACAAAAAAAATCAGTTCTTGTTTCACCTGAATGCTAGTCTGTCTAGTTATTTGGGTGGGATTGCTATAATCACTTTCTCTGCTACATAGCGGCCTGTTGTCAGGTATAGAAAGGACCCTCTGGCAGAGCTACCCAGTCAGGGTAGCCGGAGTCTGTCACAGGGTGGGATCCTGAATACTGGTGCTGTCTGGTATCAGAGTGGGCTACTGGCTATAATCACTTGGCGGCTACACAGCTGCAGTCGGCAGGGAGGAAGCAGGACCCTTTTGGCAGAGCTACCCAGTCAGGGTAGCCTGTGGTTTCCGTCACAGAGTTCATCAGGCTACATACAACATATAGGGTCTCTCTTCAACAGGCTACATACAACATACAGAGTTTCTCTTCATCAGGCTACATACAACATATGGAGTTTCTCTTCAACAGGCAACATATAGATTCTATAGAGTCTCTCTTCATCAGGCTACATACAACATATAGATCTGTCTTCATCAGGCTACATATGACGTATAGAGTCTCTCTCTTCATCAGGCTACATACAACATATAGAGTCTCTCTTCAACAGGCTACATACAACATATAGAGCCTCTCTTCAGCAGGCTACATACAACATATAGAGTCTCTCTTCATCATGCTACATACAACATATAGAGTCTCTCTTCATCAGGCAACATACAACATATATAATCGCTATTCATCAGGCTACATACAACATATAGAGTCTCTCTTCAACAGGCTACATACAACATATAGAGCTGTCTTCACCAGGCTACATACAACATATACAGTCTCTCTTCATCAGGCTACAT
This sequence comes from Bombina bombina, assembly GCF_027579735.1. Lineage (NCBI taxonomy): Eukaryota > Metazoa > Chordata > Amphibia > Anura > Bombinatoridae > Bombina > Bombina bombina. Next base: position 16,225,910 of record NC_069510.1, on the reverse strand, counting down.
ACAACCTATAGAGCTGTCTTCATCAGGCTACATACAGTATACAGAGCTTTATTTAACTGGCTACATAAAACATATAGAACAGTCTTCAGAAAGCCGCACACAACTTATAATTGTCAGCGCCCGTTGCGTTGCTATGTGATGGGTATCGCTCGTCGGACTTGCCTCATAGCGAGTGTCATCTCACCTGGTCTATTGACCGCTTCCCGGTGTTGCGCTGATTTAGTGTCGGCTTAGGGCTCCTTCTATTGTGCTTTTTAAGGCACTCAGTTTGTATATTGCTTTCTTATGTATAGGGCTGTTCCTGGATGCACAGTTCTTGTATCATTGAATTATCCAGCTTCTGGCCTCTGCTTGTTAACTGGACTTTGCCGGTTTGACCTCTGGCCTGAACTTTTCTACATTTTGTCACATCCTGGGTTCTACCCTCCGTTCTGGGGCAGCCTGAACTTAGTCACTTCCCAACCTCAGGGTCCTTACCTGGACAAACTTTAATCTACCCAGTGACATTTTACACAGACCAAAAATGGACCCTTAAGAAGTGACAGACAGTGGCCTATCAGAGTCAGTTGTTGGGCACCAAACTGTCCATATTGAAAGTCTAAATATTAAAAGTGATCACTTGATTGAGATGATACATACCTTTTGTGAAGGATCCCAGACTACATCTGTGCCACCTCAGCCGCCCACCTCTCCAGTGAGGGCTCCAACTACACCTTAATTGCCTTTGCCTGAGAAGTTTGATGGCCCTTCATGTGACTGTAGGGATTCCTAAACCAATGCCGTCTTCACTTTTGTAATGACCCTGTAACCTTATATACCTCTGATGCTTAAGTCACTCTTAAAAGGGAAGGCTTTATCTTGGGTCTCACCCCTACTTGAGAAAAAGCAGGATGCTAAAGCCTTTGTCAGCTCTTCAGGCGGTTTTCAACAAGCCTGGTAGGAAGGTTGCTGCTGAGTCTTCTCTACTTGATTTGCAACAAGGATCTCTATCAGTAGCTCACTATGCAGTGTAATTCCGGGGCTTTAAAGGCGGCATTATGCAGAGGGTTGTGTGATAAAACTGGTATACAGGGAAGAACCAAAACACATTGAAGACTTTATATCCATATGTATTAAACTTAACACTCACCACAAAGAACGGAAAGTCGAAAAATAGGCCACAAATTAGACTAGCTGCAATATTTTCTCCTCCACCAAGTACACTATCTACCAGAACTACAGAGGAACCCATGGAAGGTGGGTCTTTGCGTTTATCTGAAGCCGAAAGGTTTGCACGACGTAATCTGTGCCTTTATTGTTGTCAAAAAAGACATCTTCTCAAAAATTGTTCAATTAGTCGGTGAAAAGTCAGGGCTTAATTATGTTTGGAGGGGCATAATTTAGCCTAAATCCCGAAACACTCTTCAATAAAACAAAGATTTTTGTACCTGTCCGTTTGACCTTTATGACTCTTGATTTACAAGCCCTTATTCAATCAGGAGCTGCAGGGATTTTCTTGGATACCTCTTTTGCCAATCTCCACGGCATATCAAACCAAAAGAAGAACCATCCATGTCGCATTACAACTATCAGTGGACAACTCCTAGGCTCTGGCTTTATTACCAATCAAGCTTAACCCTTGACAACTATTGTAGGCATCCTACTTGTTGAAACCATACAGTTCGATTTGGTTACTTCACCTCACATACCTATCATTTTAGTAGTATTAATCTGTTCCTCGGTGCAACTATACCCACAGGTAAAACCTTGCCGCTATCTCAACTTGGACTCAAAGCATTGGATTCATATATAAATGAAAATTTAACCAAGGTTTCATTCTACTTTCTTCCTCCTCAGCAAGGGCTGAATTTAAAAAATAAATAAAAATTATGTGTTCCTATAATTTTGTTTGCATCAAAGAAGGGGATGAAGGGAAATCAGCTTTCAACAACCAGTTCAGACACTTTGAATATCTCATGATTCCAGTTGTACTATATAATGCCACGCAGTATTTGAAAGATTTGTTAACATTATTAGATATTATCTAAACCAATTTGTAATTATATACCTTGACAACATTCTGATCTTCTCCAAATCTATGACAGAGCACATAAAACTGGTCCTTCAATTATTAGGATAAAACAATCTTTACACAAAACTAGAGAACTGCTTGTTTCATAAAAACTCTCTACCATTCCTGGGATACATCATCATGGGATCCTACCAAGTTATCAGCAATACTCCAGTGGCCTCAAACACACAAAATAATCAATAGCGCAACCAGACTGTACACTCCAAGCCAAATATGCTGATAATGTCACTGATGAGCACAATACAACTATGTAAAAAGATGACTTGCTTAATGTAACTTCTTAATAATAAAACCACAGTGTTGAACACCCGCAATAAACCCCTTATCGCTCGTGCACAAACGTTTGAGCTCCATTTGTAATCTGACCCATTATTTTCCTATTTTTTCTTTTTATTTATATTTACATCACCAGCTAGTCTTGCTACTCCTCAGCTTTACTAGAATTATACATTTTAACTGTAGATCAAGCTATTATATGGCCCTTTAAGGGTTTGGGATTGCAATTGAATTATGTGTAGTAAAAACGTTTCTATACAATTTCATTATCTATTTGTCCCTTTTTCCTGTAGCTTCTTTCAACATTTTTGTTTTCCTCAATTTGATTGAGTTTCTATAAAGTAATTAGTGCCGCTTTGCTGAAACTTACGTTTTCCTTTACTGATCTCTTCTGCTGAGAACAATTGGTTTGTTTTTGAGTCCCTGTGTATATACAGGTTTGTGTTTTATTTCAGGTGTATTTATATAAAGGCGTATTGGTTTTGAGTATTAGAATTTTTATGGTTTGCGCACAAGCCTTATGAATAAAAACTAAATTCCAGTGCGGCCCTCGTTTGAACCACTTGGACAACCCTGCTATAGATATTTTTGCAGCTTTATGTTTCTCTGATAGTCTTCTTGTTTTGTACAATTTCCTTAAAAGCATTTTTGTACACAAGCGTTAATGAACAGGTATTTCAGAAAAATATCTTACAATTTCAAACATAAAAGAAATCACTTTAAAAATGTAATCAGCTTTACTTGTTACTGTACATTTTTCTACCCACAACTCCGTGTTTATAATCCTGCTCACATGTAAAATGTGTTTATCCACAAGATATGCAATGTGCATGACTGACAGCCAGTATATTTGTAATCACCAGGGGTCAAGTCCTACAAAAAGAAAGTGTGGGAACTAACCAAGACTTCCACCCCCTTACAATTAATATTGTTTTATACACACACATTCACTCACACACACACACACACACACACACACACACTGTATGTATATGTATATAATCTATACACTTTGGTTAATTAAAGCAAATTAAAACCAATGAAGGGTTGAATGCCACACAGAAATGTAAGCACCATGTGTTCCACACAGTGCGGGGTGATCACACAGCAGGACCACTGATAGGCTTGCATTTAGTGTATTGTAGGAAGTGTTACTGCCCATTACTAGAGGATCTCACTATCCCTCTAACCAGACTGTGCTCCAGCTCCTCCCTCCAACAGCAGCAGTGTTTACTGAAGAGTTTCTGTTCTCTGTCCAGGGGGAACTTAGTTCCACCTGCAAAAATAGTGCAGGAACTCCGTTCCCATGCGTTCCTGTTGGAATTGACCCCTGGTAATCACCACATCAATTAATTTAATCTCAATGTATATCAAAAATCTGTTGGTGGAGTCATCCGTACTGATATGCAAGTCTGATATTTTTATTTTAATCTTTTACTTCTTCTAGCTATTTTATCTTTCAGTGACTGCTGATTTTCCGTATCTGCTAGTGAGGAAGGCGAATGTGTGCCTTTAATGCTGATCAGTAGAGCGATTTCTTCGCTGTGATCTCAGTGTGAGAGCCGCTCCATATCTGGCACAAAGTTAGCGCTGACACGTTGTGCTTTCATTAGTGGCTTTCTGCGGCTGGCATGATTTGTGTCTGCACTAACGACCTCTGACACACAGTTATGTGCTCACGGCTTCTCCTCTGAAGGTTTTATACAGTCCCAGAGCATTTCTCATCAGAATCTATAAAAGTCGCATCAGTAAGATCATTTTCAGCTGTATTACAGTGCTTGTGCTGCATATCACTGATTTATTTAGTGAGGTCTGTTTGGCAGCTAGAAGGTTAAATGAGCTGGTCATTATTCCCCATATCCCTGGGATATTGTACCCAGCGCCTGATACATTCGCTTGAGTACTCTCTGCCCTTATTCTTTATTTAGCTCACACGATCACATGGTACCATTATTTCTTCTCTAGGATCACTCTATCTCCATGTAATCTTCCACCTCATATTGTATTGCAAACACTTTCACCTAGATTACGAGTTTTGCGTTAACAGGGGTGCGGTGCTAATGAGCAGTTTTCCCTCACCGCTCACTTACAGACAGCGCTGGTATTACAGGTTTTTAGAAACCCGGCGTTAGCCGCAGAAAAGTGAGCGGAGAGCAAAATTTAGCTCCACATCTCACCTCAATACCAGCGCTGCTTAAGTCAGCGGTAAGCAGGTAAAACGTGCTTGTGCACAATTTTCCCATAGGAATCAATGGGGGAGAGCCGGCTGAAAAAAAAACCTAACACCTGCAAAAAAGCAGCGTAAAGCTCCTAACGCAGCCCCATTGATTCCTATGGGGAAACACATTTTATGTCTAAACCTAAACACCCCTAATATTACACTTATTAACCCCTAATCCGCCGCCCCCGACATCGCCGACACCTATATAATATTATTAACCCCTAATCTGCCGCTCCGGACACTGCCGCCACCTACGTTATACTTATTAACCCCTAATTTGCTGCCCCCAACATCGCCGACACCTACGTTATATTTATTAACCCCTAATCTGTCGCCCCCAATGTCGCTGCCACCTACCTACACTTATTAACCCCTAATCTGTCGCCCCTAATGTTGCCACCACTATAATAAAGTTCTTAACCCCTAAACCTAAGTCTAACCCTAACCCTAACACCCCCCTAACTTAAATATAATTTAAATAAATCTAAATAAAATAACTATCATTAACTAAATTATTCCTATTTAAAACTAAATACTTACCTATAAAATAGTTACATTGTATCTAGCTTAGGGTTTATTTTTATTTTACAGGCAACTTTGTATTTATTTTAACTAGGTACAATAGTTATATAGTTATTAACTATTTAATATCTACCTAGTTAAAATAAAGTCAAATTTACCTGTAAAATAAATCTTAACCTAAGTTATAATTACACCTATAATTAAATTAATTACCTAAACTAAATACAATTAAATACAATTTAAACCAATTATCTAAAGTACGGAGAAAAAAAAAACACTAAATTACAGAAAATAATAAAATAATTACAAGTTTTTTAAACTAATTACACCTAATCTAATCCCCCTAATAAAATAAAAAGCCCCCCCCAAAAAAAAATAATAAAAAGCCCTACCATATACTAAATTACAAATAGCCCTTAAAAGGGCCTTTTGCGGGGCATTGCCCCAAAGTAATCAGCTCTTTTACCTGTAAAAAAAAGTACAATACCCCCCAACATTAAAACCCACACACCCAACCCTACTCTAAAACCCACCAATACCTCCTTAATAAAACCTAACACTAACCCCTTGAAGATCACCCTACCTTGAGAAGTCTTCACCCAACCGGACCGAAGTGGTCCTCCAGACGGGCAGAAGTCTTCATTCAAGCCGGGAAGAAGAGGTCCTCCAGATGGGCAGAAGTCTTCATCCAGGCGGCATCTTCTATCTTCATCCATCCGGCACGGAGCGGCTCTATCTTCAAGACATCCGACGCGGAGCATCCTCTTCAAACGAAGAATGAAGGTTCCTTTAAATGACGTCATCCAAGATGGCATCCCTTGAATTCCGATTGGCTGATAGAATTCTATCAGCCAATCGGAATTAAGGTAGGAAAAATCCTATTGGCTGATGCAATCCAATAGGATTGAGCTGGCATTCTATTGGCTGATTGGATCAGCCAATAGAATGCAAGCTCAATCCTATTGGCTGATTGGATCAGCCAATAGGATTTTTTTCTACCTTAATTCAGATTGGCTGATAGAATTCTATCAGCCAATCGGAATTCAAGGGACGCCATCTTGGATGACGTCATTTAAAGGACTTCGTTTGAAGAGGATGCTCCGCGTCGGATGTCTTGAAGATGGAGCCGCTCTGCGCTGGATGGATGAAGATAGAAGATGCCGCCTGGATGAAGACTTCTGCCCGTCTGGAGGACCTCTTCTTCCCGGCTTGGATGAAGACTTCTGCCCGTCTGGAGGACCACTTCGCCCGGCTTCGTTGATTACTTTGGCCCGGTTGGGTGAAGACTTCTCAAGGTAGGGTGATCTTCAAGAGGTTAGTGTTAGGTTTTATTAAGGGGCTATTGGGTGGGTTTTAGAGTAGGGTTGGGTGTGTGGGTGGTGGGTTTTAATGTGGGGGGGGGTATTGTACTTTTTTTTACAGGTAAAAGAGCTGATTACTTTGGGGCAATGCCCCGCAAAAAGGCCCTTTTAAGGGCTATTTGTAATTTAGTATAGGGTAGGGCTTTTTATTATTTTGGGTAGCTTTTTTATTTTATTAGGGGGATTAGATTAGGTGTAATTAGTTTAAAAAAACTTGTAATTATTTTATTATTTTCTGTAATTTAGTGGGGTTTTTTTTTCGTACTTTAGATAATTTTTTTAAATTGTATTTAATTGTATTTAGTTTAGGTAATTAATTTAATTATAGTGTAGTGTTAGGTGTAATTGTAACATAGGTTAGGATTTATTTTACAGGTAAATTTGTCTTTATTTTAACTAGGTAGTTATTAAATAGTTAATAACTATTTAATAACTATTGTACCTAGTTAAAATAAATACAAACTTGTCTGTAAAATAAAAATAAACCCTAAGCTAGATACAATGTAACTATTAGTTATATTGTAGCTAGCTTAGGCTTTATTTTATAGGTAAGTATTTAGTTTTAAATAGGAATAATTTAGTTAATTGTAGTAATTTTATTTAGATTTATTTAAATTATATTTAAGTTAGGGAGTGTTAGGATTAGACTTAGATTTAGGGGTTAATACATTTAATATAGTTGCGGCGACATTGGGGGCGGCAGATTAGGGGTTAATAAATGTAGGTAGGTGTCAGCGATGTTAGGGACAGCAGATTAGGGGTTAATAATATTTAACTAGTGTTTGCGAGGTGGGAGTGCGGCGGTTTAGGGGTTAATATATTTTTACAGTGGCGGCGATGTCCGGTTCGGCAGATTAGGGGTTAAAATTTTTTTTTTTTTTAGTGTTTGCAATGCGGGGGGGGGGGGGCCTCGGTTTAGGGGTTAATAGGTAGTTTATGGGTGTTAGTGTACTTTTAAGCACTTTAGTTAAGAGTTTTATACTACGGCGTTAGCCCATAAAACTCTTAACTACTGACTTTTAAATGCGGAACCAGGCTTGACGGGAGAGGGTGTACCGCTCACTTTTTTGAAGACTCGTAATACCGGCGCTATGCAAGTCCCATTGAAAATATAGGATACGCAATTGACGTAAGTGGATTTGCAGTATTTTCGAGTCTGACTAAAAAAGTGAGTGGTATACCTGTACCTGCCAGACTCGTAATACCAGCGGGCGTTAAAAAGCAGTATTGGGACCTCTCAATGCTGCTTTTTAAGGCTAACGCAAGACTCGTAATCTAGGCGTTTGTTTTTTTGTCATTACACCCATTGCACAGAGGATAGATTGCTGCGCCTGTCTCTACATGCCAGAGACACAAACTATCAGCCCACAGGGATCTAGGATCACTTCTCAGTGTGTTATTAAAGGGACAGTCTACACCAGAATTGTTATTGTTTAAAAAGATAGCTAATCCCTTTATTACCCATTCCCTAGTTTTGCATAACCAACAGTTGTATAAATACACGTTTTACCTCTGTGATTACCTTGTATCTAAGCCTCTGCAAACTGCCCCCATATTTCAGTTCTTTTGACAGACATCCATTTTAGCCAATCAGAGCTGGCTCACCTGAACTCCACTTGCGTGAGCATGGTGTTATCTATATGACACACATGAACTAACACCCTCTAGTGGTGAAAAACTATCAACATGCCCTGAGAAAAGAGGCGGCCTTCAAGGGCTTAGAAATTAGCATATGAACCTCCTAGGTTTAGCTTTCAGCTAAGAATACCTAGAGAACAAAGAAAAATTGGTGATAAAAGTAAATTCGAAAATTGTTTAAAATTACATGCCCTATCTGAATCTCAGTGTGTTATTAAATTAGCATATTTGTGTTTTATGCTGCTCTAGGTCTAGTGATCACTTCTCAGTGTGTTACTAAATAAGCGTATTTGTATTTTATGCTGCTCTAGGTCTAGCGATCACTTCTCAGTGTGTTATTAAATAAGCATATTTGTATTTTATGCTGCTCTAGGTCTAGTGATCACTTCTCAGTGTGTTATTAAATAAGCGTATTTGTATTTTATGCTGCTCTAGGTCTAGTGATCACTTCTCAGTGTGCTATTAAATAAGTGTATTTGTATTTTATGCTGCTCTAGGTCTTAGTGATCACTTCTCAGTGTGTTATTAAATAAGCATATTTGTATTTTATGCTGCTATAGGTCTAGTGATCACTTCAGTGTGTTAATAAATAAGCATATTTGTATTTCATGCTGCTCTAGGTCTAGTGGTCACTTCTCAGTGTGTTACATAAGCATATTTCTGTTTTATGCTGCTCTAGGTCTAGTCTTAATTCCCCTACTACACACACCACAAACACAAGCAGTGGCTATGCAAGCAGTAAACATGCTATGCACTTCAATTTGTTTCCATTTTCTTGGTATTTCATAAACCTTCAAGTAAAAGGGATATTAAACTCTTAATGTAATTCCCCATAAAATGTTTAATTATGAATAATAAAATATTTTTTCAGTGAAATGTCATTATTTATTTTGCCTGATTTCCCTGTAATTTTACCCTGAAACTGCTGTTGTATTATGCGTGCTGCTACATATTAGAGGTTCAGGGATGTGTGATAAGACGCTTTGTGTGTCCTCAGGTGACGGCTATTACCTCGCTATTGGTGGAGCTGTAGCTCAGCACAATTGGAGTCACATTAACACCGTTATACAGGATGAGGAGTTCAAGTGCAAACTGATCGACTGTTCCGAAGACCTCGGCATGATTAGCATCCAAGGGCCTGCCAGGTATCTGATGATTAAATTACGTATCCTCTTCCCAGTTACCAGATCTTTCTAAGGGGGCTATAAAAACTCTATTTTTTTCAATCAAGCATCTATACTGTATCAAGCATTGCAATACATTATTTATCACAATAAAGGGCAATGTCAAAATGATATTTGGTTTCCTGCAGCATAAAAAAAGCACTTGCAGTGATTAAGCAAGCACAACAAGCTAAGGACGCTGAACTGCAGACGGATATAAGGAGCGTGTTCTGTCAGATTATTATTACTGCTGAGGGTGCAGCAGTGCTCATGGTATTGTTGCAACGTCTTCTCTTTATCCCTCCTCTCTCTTGTTCTCTCTCTCTCTCTTGTTCTCTCTCTCTCTTGTTTTCTCTCTCTCTTGTTTTCTCTCTCTCTTGTTCTCTCTCTCTTGTTTTCTCTCTCTCTTGTTCTCTCTCTCCTCTCTCTCTTGTTCTCTCTCTCCTCTCTCTCTCTCTCTCTCTCTTGTTCTCTCTCTCTCTCTCTCTCTCTTGTTCTCTCTCTCTTGTTCTCTCTCTCTTGTTCTCTCTCTCTTGTTTTCTCTTTCTCCTCTCTCTCTTGTTCTCTCTCTCTCTTGTTCTCTCTCTCTCTTGTTCTCTCTCTCTCTCTTGTTTTCTCTCTCTCTTGTTCTCTCTCTCTTGTTCTCTCTCTCTTGTTCTCTCTCTCTTGTTCTCTCTCTCTCTCTCTCTCTCTCTCTCTCTCTTGTTCTCTCTCTCTCTCTCTTGTTCTCTCTCTCTCTCTCTCTTGTTCTCTCTCTCTTGTTCTCTCTCTCTTGTTTTCTCTCTCTCTTGTTTTCTCTTTCTCCTCTCTCTCTTGTTCTCTCTCTCTCTTGTTCTCTCTCTCTCTCTTGTTCTCTCTCTCTCTCTCTCTCTCTCTCTCTTGTTCTCTCTCTCTCTTCTCTCTCTCTTGTTCTCTCTTCTCTCTCTCTTGTTTTCTCTCTCTCTTGTTTTCTCTCTCTCTTGTTTTCTCTCTCTCTTGTTCTCTCTTCTCTCTCTCTTGTTTTCTCTCTCTCTTGTTTTCTCTCTCTCTTGTTTTCTCTCTCTCTTGTTTTCTCTCTCTCTTGTTTTCTCTCTCTCTTGTGTTCTCTCTCTCTCTTGTGTTCTCTCTCTCTCTTGTTCTCTCTCTCTCTTGTTCTCTCTCTCCTCTCTCTCTTGTTCTCTCTCTCCTCTCTCTCTTGTTCTCTCTCTCCTCTCTCTCTTGTTCTCTCTCTCCTCTCTCTCTTGTTCTCTCTCTTCTCTCTCTCTTGTTCTCTCTCTTCTCTCTCTCTTGTTCTCTCTCTTGTTCTCTCTCTTCTCTCTCTTGTTTTCTCTCTCTCTTGTTTTCTCTCTCTCTTGTTCTCTCTCTCTCTCTCTTGTTCTCTCTCTCTCTCTCTTGTTCTCTCTCTCTCTCTCTCTCTTGTTCTCTCTCTCTCTTGTTCTCTCTCTCTCTTGTTCTCTCTCTCATTTTCTCTCTCTCTTGTTTTCTCTCTCTCCTCTCTCTCTTGTTATCTCTCTCTCTTGTTCTCTCTCTCTCTTGTTCTCTCTCTCTCTCTTGTTCTCTCTCTTGTTGTCTCTTCTCTCTCTCTTGTTGTCTCTTCTCTCTCTCTTGTTCTCTCTTCTCTCTCTCTTGTTCTCTCTCCTCTCTCTCTTGTTCTCTCTTTTTCTCTCTCTTGTTTTCTCTCTCCTCTCTCGTGTTCTCTCTCCTCTCTCTCTCTTGTTCTCTCTCTCTCTCTCTCTCTTGTTCTCTCTCTCTTGTTCTCTCTCTCCTCTCTCTCTTGTTCTCTCTCCTCTCTCTCTTGTTCTCTCTCCTCTCTCTCTTGTTCTCTCTTCTCTCTCTCTTGTTTTCTCTCTCCTCTCTCTCTCTTGTTCTCTCTTCTCTCTCTCTCTCCTGTTTTCTCTCTCCTCTCTCTCTTGTTCTCTCTCTCTTGTTCTCTCTCTCCTCTCTCTCTTCTTCTCTCTCTCTTCTGTCTCCTTTGTCTCCTTTCTCTCTTGTTCTATCTCTCTCTCTTGTTTTCTCCCCTCTCTTGTTCTCTCTCCTCTCTCTCTTTTTCTCTCTCTCCTCTCTCTCTTTTTCTCTCTCTCCTCTCTCTTGTTCTCTCCTCTCTCTCTTGTTCTCTCTTCTCTCTCTTGTTCTCTTTCCTCTCTCTCTCTTGTTCTCCCTCCTCTCTCTCTCTCTTGTTCTCTCTCTCCTCTCTCTCTCTCTCTTGTTCTCTCTCTCTCTCTCTCTTGTTCTCTCTCTCTTGTTCTCTCTCTCTCTCTCTCTTGTTCTCTCTCTCTTGTTCTCTCTCTCCTCTCTCTCTCTCCTCTCTCTCTCTCTCTCTCTCTCTCTTGTTCTCTCTCTCTCCTCTCTCTCTCTCTCTCTCTTGTTCTCTCTCTCCTCTCTCTCTCTCTCTCTCTCCTCTCTCTCTTGTTCTCTCTCCTCTCTCTCTCTCTTGTTCTCCCTCCTCTCTCTCTCTCTTGTTCTCTCTCTCCTCTCTCTCTCTCTTGTTCTCTCTCCTCTCTCTCTCTTGTTCTCCCTCCTCTCTCTCTCTTGTTCTCTCTCTCCTCTCTCTCTCTTGTTCTCTCGCTCTCTTGTTCTCTCTCTCCTCTCTCTCTCCTCTCTCTCTCTCTCGTTCTCTCTCTCCTCTCTCTCGTTCTCTCTCCTCTCTCTCTTGTTCTCCCTCTCCTCACTCTCTTGTTCTCCCTCTCCTCTCTCTCTTGTTCTCTCTCTCCTCTCTCTCTTGTTCTCTCTCTCCTCTCTCTCTCTTGTTCTCTCTCTCCTCTCTCTCTCTTGTTCTCTCTCTCCTCTCTCTCTTGTTCTATCTCTCCTCTCTCTCTTGTTCTATCTCTCCTCTCTCTCTTGTTCTATCTCTCCTCTCTCTCGTTTTCTCTTCTCTCTCTCTTGTTCTCTCTCCTCTCTCTCTCTTGTTTTCTCTCTCCTCTCTCTCTCTTGTTTTCTCTCTCCTCTCTCTCTCTTGTTCTCTCTCCTCTCTCTCTCTTGTTCTCTCTCTCCTCTCTATCTCCTCTCTGTCTCTTGTTCTCTCTCCTCTCTCTTGTTCTCTCTTTTTCTCTCTCTCCTCTCTCTCTTGTTCTATCTCTCCTCTCTCTCTTGTTCTATCTCTCCTCTCTCTCTTGTTCTCTCTCTCCTCTCTCTCTTGTTCTGTCTTCTCTTTCTCTTGTTCTCTCTCCTCTCTCTCTTGTTCTGTCTTCTCTTTCTCTTGTTCTCTCTCCTCTCTCTCTTGTTCTCTCTCCTCTCTCTTGTTCTCTCTCTCCTCTCTCTTGTTCTCTCTCTCCTCTCTTGTTCTCTCTCTCCTCTCTCTCCTCTCTCTTGTTCTCTCTCTCCTCTCTCTTGTTCTCTCTCTCCTCCCTCTTGTTATCTCTCTCCTCTCTCTTGTTCTCTCTCTCCTCTGTTTCCTCTCTCTCTTGTTTTCTTTCTCTTGTTCTCTCTCTCTTGTTCTTTGTCTCCTCTCGTTCTTGTTCTCTCTGTCCTCTCTCTCCTCTCTCTTATTCTCTTTCTCCTCTGTCTCCTCTCTCTTGTTCTCTCTCTCCTCTGTCTCCTCTCTCTTGTTCTCTCTCTCCTCTGTCTCCTCTCTCTTGTTCTCTCTCTCCTCTGTCTCCTCTCATTCTTGTTCTCTCTCTCCTCTGTCTCCTCTCTCTTGTTCTCTATCTCTCCTATGGCTCCTTGCTCTCTTGTTCTTTATCTCCTCTCTATCTCATCTCTCTTTCCTCTCTCTTGTTCTCTCTCTCCTCTGTCTCCTCTCATTTTCTTTTCTCTCTATCTCGCTCTCTCTCGCTTTTCATCTCTCTCTCATCATTTTCCATCTCTCTATCTCATTTCTCATTTCATATCTCTTTCATCACTTTCCATCTCTCTCTCTCTATCTCATTTCTCTTTTCATATCTCTCTCATCACTTTCATCTCTCTCTCTCTCATCTCTCTTTTCATCTCTCTCATCACTTTCCATCTCTCTCCATCTCTCACTTTCCCCCTCTCTTTCTCTTCCTCTCTCTCTCTCTCTCTTTCCCCCCTCCTTCTCTTTCTGCCTCTCTCATCTTGTTCACTTTCCCCCTCTCTTTTCATATCTATCTCATCACTTTCCATCTCTCTCTCTCTCTCTCTCTGTCTCTCTCTCTCTGTCTCTCTCTCTCACTCTCATCTATCTCATCTCTCTTTTCATCTCTCTCATCACTTTCCATCTCTCTCCATCTCTCACTTCCCCCCCCCCCCTCTCTCTCTCTTTCTCTCTTTCCCTCTCTCTCTTTTCCCCCCTCCTTCTCTTTCTGCCTCTCTCATCTTGTTCACCTTCCCCCTCTCTTGTTCTGTCCTGTGCACTAAGAAGAACAGGAAGAGAGTAGGAGAATTTTACAGTCGAACTTGCCCAATTTAGGCACATTTCTGAATGATAAATAGGGGCTTTTGTTTGTGTGCGCATTTTAAGTGCAACTATAGGAGAATAGCAGTGATAAATCTGGCCTTTAGTAGGAATCCATAGGTCATTACTGACTGTGCAAAATGGAACTAGGTTTGTATCAGGTTTTTTTAGAGTTTTGGCACTATGATTACAAGATAAAATGTAAGTTTGTTAAATTTACCATGAAGCATTTATCTAATCTAGATGCAATAGAACGTGTGGGTGTTCTCCTCTGATTTAGCACCCCTGGAACCACCATGTCAGTGATTAAACCTTTCTCTGGTATCCACAAGGCCACAAAGTACAAACGCATAAAAAATGGCAGGAAAGTAAATTGAGCAATGAGTCAGACTGGCCAGATTCGCTAGCACAGCAGGATCCTATTGATACTGACCATAAGCATCACAGTCATGTTTGCAGGTACCAGACACTAATCCTAGTTTCCTTTATTCACAGTTCCTTTTTCTCCACATCATCATTTAGTATATGTCACTGTCAGTTATTCCTGTCAGAATGCGTTATGGACTTATGGCTAAGCAAAAAGGAATAATCTAACGTCTGCGAATAGATAACCTCTATGGGAGAAAAGATAAAGTCAGCATTAAGCCAGGCAGTATCATTACTGAGCTCCAGGGCGCAACTGTTAACCCTTCAGCTGCTAGAGAGGGCCCAGATAACTTCTTAAAAATACTGTTAGATAACTAGGGAGACAATAGATGACTCCCAATAGGGGGCGCTCAATATCACAAAGATATAGAAAGAGGTATATTAATGTAAACTTGGTATGCATAGAAAGATTGTTAAAATAAGCAAATACAGTCATATGCAAGTGACTAGATAATCAAAGTCAATCTCCTGACAGAGGAATGTCCCAATATGAGGAGGGATCAAAGTATTCCAAAATGGCCAAATTACATCAGGGGACAATATCCGTCCAACGTTAGGATCACCGAAAAGGGCAGCACTCTCATCACACCTTGGTGTCTGGTAATCTGAGGTTAGATGCAAGCAAACAAAAAAGAGGGGCGCCTGCATGTATCAGTATAGCCAGTAATCATAGTAAAATATCACTGATACAGGGTTTTCACATTTCTTCAAAGCATGCAGACAGTGCTATCAGGTGCAGGCTGGATGTTTAACAGCAACCCAGCTAAGTGATCTCCAGAATACTGGAACGCTGGAATCTCCAAGCTCTCCACTTACAATGAAAACGATTGGTAGTATGAAGCAGAACACGGTTCCAATGTTAAAAAGTTAAAACAATTTATTAAAACTCAAATTTGTTAATAAAAACAGAAGAACCAGTGTGGAGGTAGGGTCTGCTAGCTCACCCTCCTGAAACTATGCTGCTACGCGTTTCTCAGGGTGTCCTGTTTCATCAGGCATATGCAGTTAGCAACAATTAGCCCTTAAATGTATGAGCTCTACCAATCAAAATTAACGTAAAGAATGAGGCACTTCCTTCACAAGGGAGTGTACCCAAAAACGTTAACCCTTTGTTTATAATGCATATGTCAAATTTGCAAATATGCAATAAAACAGTTTGATGTGTATAAATATATAGAGGTAATTACACATAGGAAAAACATAGGATTGATTTAATCATAATACATGTTGTCCGATATTATTTTGCTATGAACTGCTATGTCAATAGAAGCAAACAATGGATGTTATGTTTACCCTACAGCGGATAAGTTACACCTGGCAATATCTGGTGTAAGGATATGGCAATTATATGTGTCGTTTTTAGTTACGTCTGGGGCATTGATCCAATGATGGCAGGTTTCAATGAAACTCCTGGAGACGTTCATGTGTTGTAATTTACACGGTGTTTCCTGATTACGTCTTCTGTTTTTATTAACATATTTGAGTTTTAATAAATTGTTTTAACTTTTTAACATCGGAACCGTGTTCTGCTTCATACTACCAATCGTTTTCATTGTAAGAGGAGAGCTTGGAGACCAAGATAAACAATAGTTACAATACAATATCAAATTATCGTAGATACTATATAATCTATATAACATGCCATACAATCTTTGAGCCGTTCAGTGAACTCAAGGGGCCACTTTTGAACCTCAAATAAGACATGGAAAGGGCTGAAGGCTTCTTGGAATATAGGAGACCACTCATGGATCTCACCTGATAAACCTCAGTTTTATAGTAGAATATGTGAACAAATAAGGATCATTTTTGTTAGAATACTGGAACAAGTAAGGTAAAAAAATGCTGCTATTATACATCATAATAAAAAAAATAATCTGTGCTGACCATCGTGGAAGAAGAAAATGATCTCAGGACATTTTGTGGAACATATTTAAAGCATAAGTGGCAAATGTATTACTCAACATTGATATGTAGTGTCCAACTTAGAGCCTGCTAGGGAAGCTTTATTGCTGTCTTTATAGTAATTAAACAAACTAGCATATAATATACAATATGATCTCAGGAATTTTAAAAACTGTACTTGGTTACGTAGCTTAGATACCTGTTAGAAAATGAAAGATAAATAAAAGGGTCTGTCATTTAGCTACAGTAGATCACAGACTCTAAATAAAATCTGATAGCAGTTCCACCTGGAGTAGAAGGAAAGGGGTTGCCGCTGAGTACTATAAGAAATCTATAGTTGCGCTCTCTCAAATCACCCGCTAACTGAACAATAGTTATATTATAGTTATATTATAGAGGCTGGATTAATCAGCACAGTAAAGGGGCAAACTATGGTAAAAGCCACCAAGTTATTTTAGATACCTCAATTAGGGATGTAGGTCTGCAAAAATAGTATAATTGATTAAATTAAAAGTGCTTACATACTCTTCTTAAACTTAGACTAAGCATTGCTCCAAGTCCCCTGCAAGATTTGAAGGTTAGTCATGTAGCTGCGCAGTCGCACATAGTGCACCGCCTTGTCTGCAGACAGTGCAGTACTGCGCAGTGAGTTAATAATAACAGTAGGATAAATATTGACGATGGTTGCTTAGCCTGTGGAAAACAACGTACAGTACAGTACCCACCCTGATAAACTTCAATATAATACTGCCATTTGCTAACTATCAGGAAAAGGTAAAGCTAACTAAACAATAAGGAAAACCGCTATCAGGCTATTTGTATGTAACTTTGCAAGGAGCAAGTATAATTGTGGCTTAAGGTAGCAAATTGCAACCAGTTAGAGTTTGGTGGAAAAGTCTATGTCGAGATAAGCATGCTATGTGGAACTTCATGCCCATACAGGCTAGAGTACAGTTATTAGACATGTGCGTTTCGATTCGGAACAAATCAAAATTCGGACGAATTTCTTAAATTCAGAGATTCGGATCGATTCGTATTTCCGAATTACGGTAGTACCGAATCTACTGAATAAATCCGAATTAGTTCGGATTTATTCGGTAGATTCGGATGGCCATGGATTACACTAGTATTGTACAGTATATTAGGTTATATCACTCTGCTATGGGTTACACCTAATATACAGTACATACTAGTCTAATACATAGCACATCCCACCTAACACATACCAAAAAATACTGAATTTCCGAACCGAACAGAACCGAATCCAGCTGAATTTATTCGAATCCGAATGAATCCAAAACTAATTCATTCAAATTTTTCCGAATTTGATTCGATCCGAACCGAAATTCGAAAACATCCAAATCGATCCGAAACTAAACGAATTTTTCAGCCATGCACAAGTCTTATATGGAGAGAGATAAAAACCATATGAACCTAGGAGTAAGACAACAACAAATGACCGCTAAGAATTTAACCTTTATCTCATATTAATAGTTTAAAGGGTAGTAACAGAGGAAATCACAGATGGAACTGCAAATAAAGTATTTAGCATAGTTCTATTTACTCCCTGCAAGTCACAAATCTAACCAACTCCGGTGCGAATCCCCTGAGAGAGTCCATTTGCCCAGCCAGCTGCAGGGTCGCCAAGAGTGTAAGCCGTAAAGATGTGATGGCAGAAGGGCAGCGTCCCCGCTCCTGGATAGCCTCCCAATTGAACAGCGGCAGCAGATCTGTGCAACAAGAGATCCTTAAAAGCTGCAAAGTCTCTAAGGAGCATACTTTTTGTGGACGTGTCTCCCCTTGGTCTAGGGGTACATAACCAGTAAGGGCTCTCTTGCATTTGTTTTCCCAAGTAGTTAGAGAGGCTGATCGGGTCATTGCTGTAACATTTTTATGGATCCATACCCGACGGTATCCCATTCGGTATTCACAGCCGCGATCGCCATGTCTCCTGTCGCAGGCCTCGTGATGACGGATGCCTTATCCTTGTCATAGTTGACCAGGGTAGTTATATAGCGCTGGGGCCCCAAAGCGCTTTTGCTTATAGGCACCGCTAAAACAGGCCTGGTTGCAGTTATTTGCTGGGATGCTTTTAGAACTTCAGGTTTAAATGCCATGTTCAGCGTTTCTTCTAGGGCAGCATGGTGATCTGAGAGAAGATTGCACAGCGCTTCTAAAATGGTAGCGGCACACTCCATGTCCGTATTGGTCTTCTATGGAAATCTTTTAGTCAGCACATTGAATAAGATAATATGGATGCACTCACGGTGCTAACAACAGGAGCCGAAGAGTGTCCTGCCAGGGGGTGTCTCACGTGGCTGATGTTGGAGGCCACAACTTCAAAGTAGCTCCGGGCTCTGAAGCCAGCAGCGATCCCGGTGAAATTGGTCTAGATGGATAGGATTTCTTTAGTATATGTTAAGTATTTCAATCTGTGTACTAAATGCTTCTTATAAAGAATGATATCATACAGATTGTACAGAAAAGCTGGAATTCCTTCTGATTAGTTTAAAAAGGTTATTTAACCCTTTTGTGCCAGGGTTAACTTGTCTAAATCGGAACAAGTGTTTTACGATGTAAACAAATTGAAATCTCACGATCGTGCACGTGATCACAAGATTTCAATGATGGGATTGTGTTAGGGGGTTGTCCCATCTGGGAAGCGCCAGTGGCATCAAGCGGTTAGGACGTTGTATTTCGTCCTTTGGTGCTAAAGCGCAGCAAAATTCGGACGAAATACAATGTCCGAACGGCGTTAAAGGGTTAAATCTGTGTAGTTAGGGCACTATACAGCTAAATATATCAATAATCACTACAGAAAATGAATACAGACTTCAGAAAATTAATATTAATATTTAAAACATAAAATGCATTTATTTAGCAGCCAAAATATGGTAAAGATTGCTTATTAGTGAAATAGGAACGTCTCCCTTTGATACAATACAAAATACAATGTTAAAATACAGATCCAATGTAACAAGTTAGGATAAATCTATTAGTTGAAATCTGATACATTTATTATGTTTCTATCTGGTTATACCACCAATATATAAAGATCTTAAACCAGCTACTGTCCATCTGAATAAGGTCAGATCACTTATTGTATTTTATGTATTAAATACAAATATTAATTTTCTGTAGTGATTATTGATATCTTTAGCTGTTTAGCGCCTTTCCAATTTACTTCCATCAACAAACTGTGCACAGTCTTTTTATATTTACACTTATATTTCCTACTGAGCATGTGCAAGAATTTACAGAATATACATATATGTAGTTGTGATTGGCTGATGGCTGTCACATGATGCAGTGGGAGGGGAAATATATATAACTTTAAAATGTGTCATAAAATAAATCTACTACTCATATGAAGTTCAGAATAAGTGCTATATTTTTTATCATGTGTTTGTTGTGCAAATCTATTGTATTTGCTGGTCCTTTAATATTTTTAAAAGGGTTAGTTAATAGGTAGATTGCACCATTTAAAGCCAATGTATCTGGGTGACGTAGCCTTTTTACAATAATTTATCATATGGTGCTAAGTCAATAGTAGATTCCTTTTCTGGATCATGACAATGTTCAGTGCCCGTAGTATACAGTCATGGGATTGCATTGTTCAATTTGAAGATTGTCAGATCTTTTTTTGCTTCCCACCCCTTAGGTTATGCCTTTGCTGCCTGCCATGTTGGTTTAAAATCAACAAGCGCCTTTGTATCTAGAGGAATCGCCACGGCCCCACAGTCAGAATCTGTTTCAACTTGTATCAATCTTTAATGTGTGCAGGATGCACACTTCAGGCAGATGTGTATGTGACAGCCAGCGAGCGTGGGAGAGAGACCAGAAGACTGTCAGAATTCATTTTAATAGTACAGATCGTTTTATGCTTTTTTTATTGCCAATAGAGACCCGGTAACTGGTATCTGCACACATCTGCAGGGCGGCACAGCCAAAGTGCCAGGCTCACTTATGCAAGTTCCTATTGTCTGTCAGTCCCAGTGCCAACACTTCTTTTACTAACCTTGTGTGGCCCATAAACAACCTAATCCTCTCCCCCCATATTTCATCACCCTGGCTCTCCTTGGCAAAAAAGCAAACAGGCCCATCTAGTTTGCTCAGCCTAGACCACTGGTTTTCAGAGCTCCCTAACGGGCCGGATTTTCAGGATGACCTTGGGTGATCGCCGGTTATTGTTATTATTATTCTTTATTTATAAAGCGCCAACAGATTCTGCAGCGCTGCCCATGGGTACAAGGATAACAGTGCAATGGAGAAACAATACGATAAAAGACAACATTTTACAGACAAAATACAGGGCCCTATTCCCGTGGGAACTTAAAAATCATGTTTACTAATCAGTTGATTATTTCAACTGTGCTCCAGTTCAGAGAAGTTTGAAAACCATTGGCTTAGACTATAGGGATTCTTAAACATATTTGCTGTATTTTTCTCAGAAAGTTCTGTTGGAAGGCACACTTTCTGCAATGGAATATTTTCCAAAAAATAGCCGTGGGTTCAATCATTATAAAGATAATAGCTGTGAGCCATAAAACTACCTTTTAACTTCAAATAATAACATCTTACTCTTGTGTTAGATTTCACTAATTTAGGAATAGTAAATTCTCTCAGATGGACACCATTCTGATTGGTCAAGTGGTACAACTTACCCAGTAAGCTACTTAGAAACTATTCTGAGGAATGTATAGACTCTTTTTAAAGGATTATTAAAATGTATGAATAGATAGATATCTGCACAAAAAATAACTCTCTTGCTTAACATCTACACAAAAATAAAAGATTCAAAACTGTCATTTTGTTAGCAAAAAATTAAGAATTAACTACTTGTTGTCTTTTCTTGTGTTCATTTGTAAGTAATTTTATACGTGTGACAAAAAATACCTTTTTTTTGTCCCAGGAACAGCTTTAGCACCCAGTCTTTTACAGCAGAAAAGCACTACACATACACTGGATTAGATGTAAAAGCATTGGCCTGTTTATTCACAGACAAATTGCAGGAATACAGCTTTAACATAAACAAAACAAAATAAATCCTTGCTCAATAGTGCTTGCTAAGAAGAATAAACATGAATGACTAAAGTTGTGTGGCTTTTCCTCATCAACTGCAAAATACAAACAATATTGAAACTTACAGGCTTCTAACCTTTAGACAGCAGACAGCATCAGCAACATTTTGGTCTCCCTCATACAGGTTCTTACTAGCAGCCCCACAACATTCTATTTAGTGAGAACTAATTGACATTAATGAGAAATCCTTAGCTTGTAGGGAAAACCTGACCTTAATTCCTCACCTGCAATTCTCTGCCACATCCAAATTGTGGATTGGATTACCGACCCATAATACACAATTAATAGTACATTTTCAATACCACTAACATTGCGTAATTTGTGGGGAAACAAACTCCGTTGTACACAATCCCATTATCTCTGTCACAACTGGTGTAAGGAATCTCTGTGTAACCAGAACCAGATATAAGATCTCGGCTACAAAGTCTCTTGGGTCTTTTGTCAGACGTGCTTAACAGCAAAAGCAAGCAAAAGAAATAATGTATATTGTAATAATGCCTTATTATCACTCTGTGAGGATTCCATTGTGCGTTAATTTGTTCATGCACTGGTATAATGACTGTACGTGTTACTGGTATAGTGATTGTTGGTATAGTGATTGTGTGTTACTGGTATAGTGAGTGTGTGCATTACTGGTATAGTGAGTGGGGTCCATTTATTAATGTGCGGACGGACATGATCCGATATAGCGGATCATGTCTGCCGCACATCGATAAATGCCAACAGCATACGCTGTCTGCATTTATCATTGCACCAGCAGTTGTGAACTGCTGGTGCAATACCTCCCCCTGCAGATTTGCGCTAGCAGGGGGAGTCAATAAGCCCGATCGTATTCGATCGGGCGGATTGCTGTCCGCCACCTCAGAGGTGAAGTGAGTTTTTGTTACTGGTATAGTGAGTGTGTGTGCGCGTTGCTGGTATAGTGAGCTTTTGTTACTGGTATAGTGAGTGTATGTGCGTTACTGGTATAGTGAGCTTTTGTTACTGGTATAGTGAGTGTGTGACTGGTATAGTGAGTGTGTGTGTTACTGGTATAGTGAGTGTGTGTGTGTTACTGGTATAGTGAGTGTGTGCGCGTTACTGGTATAGTGAGTGTGTACGCGTTACTGGTATAGTGAGTGTGTGTGAGTTACTGGTATAGTGAGCTTTTGTTACTGGTATAGTGAGTTTGTGTGTTACTGGTATAGTGAGTGTGTGTGTGTTACTGATATAGTGAACTTTTTTTACTAGTATAGTGAGTGTGTGTGCGTTACTGGTATAGTAAACTTTTGTTACTGGTATAGTGAGTGTGTGTGGGTTACTGGTATAGTGAGTGTGTGTGCATTTTTGGTATAGTAAGTGTGTGTGCGCGTTACTGGTATAGTGAGCTTTTATTACTGGTATAGTGAGTGTGTGTGTGTTACTGGTATAGTGCATGTGTGTTACTGGCATAGTGAGTGTGTATGAGTTACTGGTATAGTGTGTGTGTGTGTTACTGGTATAGTGAGCTTTTGTTACTGGTATAGTGAGTGTGTGTGTTACTGGTATAGTGTGTGTGTGTGTTACTGGTATAGTGACTTTGTGTTACTGATATAGTGCGTAGCAACATCACTGCTCATATGTGGTTTAAATAGTCAGTCATTTGCCTTATCTAAAGCCAGCCCAAGTTATTCAAGATAAGTTCTTTCTTCTACATTCTGTTAAAGAGACATCAAACACAACTCTCTCATAAAATGATTAAAGGGACATTAAAGGCAAAATTAAATTCTCATGTGTCAGATAGCCGTTTCAATTTACTGCTATCAAATTAACATTGTTCCATTAATATCTTTGTTGAAAAGCATACTTGGGTAGTCTCAGGAGTAGCTGGTAGCTACACACATATGCCTCTTGACATTGGTTCATCGGATGTGTGTGCAGACCTTATGCAATACTGCATTTGGTTGCCAATATTTACTTTGCATATATAAGCATTTATTGTGTGTGCAGACCTTTTGCAATACTGCACTTGATTACTGATACTATATACTGTGCATATATAAACATTTATTGTGTGTGCAGACCTTTAGTAATGAGGCACTTAATTACTGATATATACTGTGCATATATAAACATTTGTGTGTGCAGACCTTATGTAATGCAGCATTTAATTACTGATATATACTGTGCAAATATAAACATTTATTGTGTGTGCAGACCTTTTGCAATACTGCACTTGATTACTGATATATACTGTGCAAATATAAACATTTATTGTGTGTGCAGACCTTTTGCAATAATGCACTTGTTTGCTGATATATACTGTGCAAATATAAACATTTATTGTGTGTGCAGACCTTTTGCAATAATGCACTTGATTACTGATATATACTGTGCAAATATAAACATTTATTGTGTGTGCAGACCTTATGTAATGCAGCACTTAATTACTGATATATACTGTGCAAATATAAACATTTATTGTGTGTGCAGACCTTTTGCAATACTGCACTTGATTACTGATATATACTGTGCAAATATAAACATTTATTGTGTGTGCAGACCTTTTGCAATACTGCACTTGATTACTGATATATACTGTGCAAATATAAACATTTATTGTGTGTGCAGACCTTTTGCAATACTGCACTTGTTTGCTGATATATACTGTGCAAATATAAACATTTATTGTGTGTGCAGACCTTTTGCAATAATGCACTTGTTTGCTGATATATACTGTGCAAATATAAACATTTCTTTCATGTAATTAGCAAGAGTCCATGAGCTAGTGACGTATGGGATATACATTCCTACCAGGAGGGGCAAAGTTTCCCAAACCTCAAAATGCCTATAAATACACCCCTCACCACACCCACAATTCAGTTTTACAAACTTTGCCTCCTATGGAGGTGGTGAAGTAAGTTTGTGCTAGATTCTACATTGATATGCGCTCCGCAGCAAGTTGGAGCCCGGTTTTCCTCTCAGCGTGCAGTGAATGTCAGAGGGATGTGAGGAGAGTATTGCCTATTTGAATGCAGTGATCTCCTTCTACGGGGTCTATTTCATAGGTTCTCTGTTATCGGTCGTAGAGATTCATCTCTTACCTCCCTTTTCAGATCGATGATATACTCTTATTTATATACCATTACCTCTGCTGATTTTCGTTTCAGTACTGGTTTGGCTTTCTACAAACATGTAGATGAGTGTCCTGGGGTAAGTAAGTCTTATTTTCTGTGACACTCTAAGCTATGGTTGGGCACTTTATTTATAAAGTTCTAAATATATGTATTCAAACATTTATTTGCCTTGACTCAGAATGTTCAACATTCCTTATTTTTCAGACAGTCAGTTTCATATTTGGGATAATGCATTTGATTCAATCATTTTTTCTTACCTTAAAAATTTGACTTTTTTCCCTGTGGGCTGTTAGGCTCGCGGGGGCTGAAAATGCTTCATTTTATTGCGTCATTCTTGGCGCTGACTTTTTTGGCACAAAAAATCTTTTCTGTTTCCGGCGTCATACGTGTCGCCGGAAGTTGCGTCATTTTTTGACGTCCTTTTGCGCCAAAAATGTCGGCGTTCCGGATGTGAGCGTCGCTTTTGTCTCCACATTATTTCAGTCTCATTTTTTCTTTGCTTCTGGTTACTAGAAGCTTGTTTATTGGCATTTTTTCCCATTCCTGAAACTGTCATTTAAGGAATTTGATCAATTTTGCTTTATATGTTGTTTTTTCTCTTACATATTGCAAGATGTCTCACGTTGCATCTGAGTCAGAAGATACTTCAGGAAAATCGCTGTCTAGTGCTGGAACTACCAAAGCTAAGTGTATCTGCTGTAAACTTTTGGTAGCTATTCCTCCGGCTGTTGTTTGTATTAATTGTCATGACAAACTTGTTAAAGCAGATAATATTTCCTTTAGTAATGTACCATTGCCTGTTGCAGTTCCCTCAACATCTAATGTTCAGAATGTTCCTGATAACATAAGAGATTTTGTTTCTGAATCCATCAAGAAGGCTATGTCTGTTATTTCTCCTTCTAGTAAACATAAAAAATCTTTTAAAACTTCTCTCTCTACAGATGAATTTTTAAATGAACATCATCATTCTGATTCTGATGACTCTTCTGGTTCAGAGGATTCTGTCTCAGAGATTGATGCTGATAAATCTTCATATTTATTTAAAATTGAATTTATTCGTTCTTTACTTAAAGAAGTACTAATTGCTTTAGAAATAGAGGATTCTGGTCCTCTTGATACTAATTCTAAACGTTTAGATAAGGTATTTAAATCTCCTGTGGTTATTCCAGACGTTTTTCCTGTTCCTAATGCTATTTCTGAAGTAATTTCCAGAGAATGGGATAAATTGGGTAATTCATTTACTCCTTCTAAACGTTTTAAGCAATTATATCCTGTACCGTCTGACAAGATTAGAATTTTGGGACAAAAAAATCGATGGGGCTATTTCTACCCTTGCTAAACGTACTACTATTCCTACGTCAGATGGTACTTCGTTTAAAGATCCTTTAGATAGGAAAATTGAATCCTTTCTAAGAAAAGCTTATCTGTGTTCAGGTAATCTTCTTAGACCTGCTATATCTTTGGCTGATGTTGCTGCAGCTTCAACTTTTTGGTTGGAGACTTTAGCACAACAAGTAACAGATCATGATTCTCATAATATTATTATTATTCTTCAGCATGCTAATAATTTTATCTGTGATGCCATTTTTGATATTATCAGAGTTGATGTCAGGTTTATGTCTCTAGCTATTTTAGCTAGAAGAGCTTTATGGCTTAAAACTTGGAATGCTGATATGGCTTCTAAATCAACTCTACTTTCCATTTCTTTCCAGGGTAACAAATTATTTGGTTCTCAGTTGGATTCCATTATCTCAACTTTTACTGGTGGGAAAGGAACTTTTTTACCACAGGATAAAAAATCTAAGGGTAAAAACAGGGCTAATAATCGTTTTCGTTCCTTTCGTTTCAACAAAGAACAAAAGCCTGATCCTTCATCCTCAGGAGCAGTTTCAGTTTGGAAACCATCTCCAGTCTGGAATAAATCCAAGCCTTCTAGAAAGGCAAAGCCTGCTTCTAAGTCCACATGAAGGTGCGGCCCTCATTCCAGCTCAGCTGGTAGGGGGCAGGTTACGTTTTTTTCAAAGAAATTTGGATCAATTCTGTTCACAATCTTTGGATTCAGAACATTGTTACAGAAGGGTACAGAATTGGTTTCAAGATGAGACCTCCTGCAAAGAGATTTTTTCTTTCCCGTGTCCCAGTAAATCCAGTGAAAGCTCAAGCATTTCTGAATTGTGTTTCAGATCTAGAGTTGGCTGGAGTAATTATGCCAATTCCAGTTCAGGAACAGGGGATGGGGTTTTATTCAAATCTCTTCATTGTACCAAAGAAGGAGAATTCCTTCAGACCAGTTCTGGATCTAAAAATATTGAATCGTTATGTAAGGATACCAACGTTCAAAATGGTAACTGTAAGGACTATCTTGCCTTTTGTTCAGCAAGGGCATTTTATGTCCACAATAGATTTACAGGATGCATATCTGCATATTCCGATTCATCCAGATCATTATCAGTTCCTGAGATTCTCTTTTCTGGACAAGCATTACCAGTTTGTGGCTCTGCCGTTTGGCCTAGCTACAGCTCCAAGAATTTTTACAAAGGTTCTCGGTGCCCTTCTGTCTGTAATCAGAGAACAGGGTATTGTGGTATTTCCTTATTTGGACGATATCTTGGTACTTGCTCAGTCTTTACATTTAGCAGAATCTCATACGAATCGACTTGTGTTGTTTCTTCAAGATCATGGTTGGAGGATCAATTCACCAAAAAGTTCATTGATTCCTCAGACAAGGGTAACCTTTCTGGGTTTCCAGATAGATTCAGTGTCCATGACTCTGTCTTTAACAGACAAGAGACGTCTAAAATTGATTTCAGCTTGTCGAAACCTTCAGTCACAATCATTCCCTTCGGTAGCCTTATGCATGGAAATTCTAGGTCTTATGACTGCTGCATCGGACGCGATCCCCTTTGCTCGTTTTCACATGCGACCTCTTCAGCTCTGTATGCTAAATCAATGGTGCAAGGATTACACAAAGATATCTCAATTAATATCTTTAAAACCGATTGTACGACACTCTCTAACGTGGTGGACAGATCACCATCGTTTAATTCAGGGGGCTTCTTTTGTGCTTCCGACCTGGACTGTAATTTCAACAGATGCAAGTCTCTCAGGTTGGGGAGCTGTGTGGGGATCTCTGACGGCACAAGGAGTTTGGGAATCTCAGGAGGTGAGATTACTGATCAATATTTTGGAACTCCGTGCAATTTTCAGAGCTCTTCAGTCTTGGCCTCTTCTGAAGAGAGAATCGTTCATTTGTTTTCAGACAGACAATGTCACTACTGTGGCATACATCAATCATCAAGGAGGGACTCACAGTCCTCTGGCTATGAAAGAAGTATCTCGAATTCTGGTTTGGGCGGAATCCAGCTCCTGTCTAATCTCTGCGGTTCATTTCCCAGGTATAGACAATTGGGAAGCGGATTATCTCAGTCGCCAAACGTTGCATCCGGGCGAATGGTCTCTTCACCCAGAGGTATTTCTTCAGATTGTTCAAATGTGGGAGCTTCCAGAAATAGATCTGATGGCGTCTCATCTAAACAAGAAACTTCCCAGGTATCTGTCCAGATCCCAGGATCCTCAGGCGGAAGCAGTGGATGCATTATCACTTCCTTGGAAGTATCATCCTGCTTATATCTTTCCGCCTCTAGTTCTTCTTCCAAGAGTAATCTCCAAGATTCTGAAGGAATGCTCGTTTGTTCTGCTGGTAGCTCCGGCATGGCCTCACAGGTTTTGGTATGCGGATCTTGTCCGGATGGCCTCTTGCCATCCGTGGACTCTTCCGCTACGACCAGACCTTCTGTTGCAAGGTCCTTTTTTCCATCAGGATCTCAAATCCTTAAATTTAAAGGTATGGAGATTGAAAGCTTGATTCTTGGTCAAAGAGGTTTCTCTGACTCTGTGATTAATACTATGTTACAGGCTCGTAAATCTGTATCCAGAGAGATATATTATAGAGTCTGGAAGACTTGTATTTCTTGGTGTCTTTCTCATCATTTTTCTTGGCATTCTTTTAGAATTCCAAGAATTTTACAGTTTCTTCAGGATGGTTTAGATAAAGGTTTATCCGCAAGTTCTTTGAAAGGACAAATCTCTGCTCTTTCTGTTCTTTTTCACAGAAAGATTGCTAATCTTCCTGATATTCATTGTTTTGTACAAGCTTTGGTTCGTATAAAACCTGTCATTAAGTCAATTTCTCCTCCTTGGAGTTTGAATTTGGTTCTGGGGGCTCTTCAAGCTCCTCCGTTTGAACCTATGCATTCATTGGACATTAAATTACTTTCTTGGAAAGTTTTGTTCCTTTTGGCAATCTCTTCTGCCAGAAGAGTTTCTGAATTATCTGCTCTTTCTTGTGAGTCTCCTTTTCTGATTTTTCATCAGGATAAGGCAGTGTTGCGAACTTCTTTTGAATTTTTACCTAAAGTTGTGAATTCTAACAACATTAGTAGGGAAATTGTGGTTCCTTCATTATGTCCTAATCCTAAGAATTCTAAGGAGAAATCATTGCATTCTTTGGATGTTGTTAGAGCTTTGAAATATTATGTTGAAGCTACTAAGTCTTTCCGAAAGACTTCTAGTTTATTTGTTATCTTTTCTGGTTCTAGAAAAGGCCAGAAAGCTTCTGCCATTTCTTTGGCATCTTGGTTGAAATCTTTAATTCATCTTGCCTATGTTGAGTCGGGTAAATCTCCGCCTCAAAGGATTACAGCTCATTCTACTAGGTCAGTTTCTACTTCCTGGGCGTTTAGGAATGAAGCTTCGATTGATCAGATTTGCAAAGCAGCAACTTGGTCCTCTTTGCATACTTTTACTAAATTCTACCATTTTGATGTATTTTCTTCTTCTGAAGCAGTTTTTGGTAGAAAAGTACTTCAGGCAGCGGTTTCAGTTTGAATCTTCTGCTTATGTTTTTCATTAAACTTTATTTTGGGTGTGGATTATTTTCAGCAGGAATTGGCTGTCTTTATTTTATCCCTCCCTCTCTAGTGACTCTTGCGTGGAAAGATCCACATCTTGGGTAATCATTATCCCATACGTCACTAGCTCATGGACTCTTGCTAATTACATGAAAGAAAACATAATTTATGTAAGAACTTACCTGATAAATTCATTTCTTTCATATTAGCAAGAGTCCATGAGGCCCACCCTTTTTTTGGGGTGGTTATGATTTTTGTTTAAAGCACAATTATTCCAATTCCTTATTTTATATGCTTTCGCACTTTTTTATAACCCCACTTCTTGGCTATTCGTTAAACTGAATTGTGGGTGTGGTGAGGGGTGTATTTATAGGCATTTTGAGGTTTGGGAAACTTTGCCCCTCCTGGTAGGAATGTATATCCCATACGTCACTAGCTCATGGACTCTTGCTAATATGAAAGAAATGAATTTATCAGGTAAGTTCTTACATAAATTATGTTTTATTGTGTGTGCAGACCTTATGTAATGCAGCATTAATTACTGATATATACTGTGCAAATATAAACATTTATTGTGTGTGCAGACCTTTAGTAATGAGGCACTTGATTGCCGATATATACTGTGCATATTTAAACATTTATGGCCGATTACAAGTGGAGCAGTGTTTAGTGATCACGCAAGCTGTCCAGAAAAAAACTCACAAAAATACTGGACACTTAAATGTCCTGTTTTTTAAAGTCCCTGAGTGTAAGTTAAATACAAAAGGCCTTCTTTACCTAAATGTGTTGCAAATATGAATTATAAAGAAGTGAGGGGCAGTCAAGAGGGTCAAATTACTTATATTTCTATAGGTTACTGGCAGTCAAAGAGGTAAGATTAATGATTTGTTTATTACTGGCAGCCAGGGGTAAAATTACTGCTCAATTAGGAAAAATATACATCAGAGCATGTATATGGGTCTAAGGTAGAGCTTTGGTGGGGGCATTATGTGACCTAACATTGTGCCAAGTCAACGACTCAGTGTCCAGTATTTCTGTGCAAGACAACTGGCAACCCTAGCTACTAGCCCTGCTGATTGGATCAGCGGCAGTTTCCTCTCAGGAACAGCAGTGCACTGTGGGTCTAAAGCGACATTTCTACTGTGTGTTTAACCCCTTTGTGGGTGTTAAAGTGATGTTAAACCCAAGGGTATAACAAACGCTAGAATTTACTATCACTAAAAATAAACATTAGTTTCTCTCATCCTTTCGTAAAAAAACAATGTTAAACTCACCCTATCTGTAAGGAAAGAAGATCGCTAACTCTGTGCCTCTGTGACGTTTCCACCTCTAGACCAATAGCCGTGCGTTGCCGTGGGCGGCCGGAGGCACTGTGTTAGTGATCTACTTTTCAGATAGGGTAAGTTTAACATTTTGTTTTTTACAAAACAATAACTATTTTTGTTATGGTAAATCCTAGCGTTTGTTATACACTTGGATTTACCATCACTTTAAACACAGGACAGTGCAGGGTGAAGTCATGAATTAGATCATGTGTGTTGGTTTGTGTTTGTATGTTGTATATATGTTTATGTGTGTGTGTGTATGTATATACACACACAGTATATATAAAATATTAGAAGTTGTCTGTTAAAATACTGACAAAAAGAAGGATTTCTCCTGCGGTAAAACACTTTTGTAGAGATCTTGCATGTGTACACAGCAGCTGTGAGATTATAAAAAGAAATCTTTAGAAAACATATTTTCTCTGGAGAATTAGCTGGCACTTTGGTTCATAAAACACTGAACTCTTTGATAATATCAATAACTTTCACAGTGTTAGATTTTTCTGAACACTTTTTATCTTTAAAGATCACCATGAACCCATTACCCAATGTCATAGCTACTTTATTACAAAAACCAGCATCATCTATTCTATCTGATCAATAAATGAATCAGTTTACTATTTACAAACGCCTCTTCTGCATTTGGTTTTAATAATATCTTATCTTATTTGTGTCCATAGCCAAATGTCCTGACTATTCTGGCTTTGTATAAAACAAAAGGGGTACCCAGTGGGTAGATTTAGCAGCTCTTTAAGTGTGATAATTCCCAAAAATCACACTAGAATTTAAAATTGTACAAAGATTAACAGTGCGCTCAAAAAGAGCTCTACCACAATACTAATTCTATAAAATATGTTGATAATTATGTACTATAATGTATAAAAATTAGAATGGAATCCAAACTTTCCAATTGTAAATAAAATGTTATTTTATTTAGTATTTTACTAAAAACTTTTATGAACAGTAAATCACATACACATATAAAATAAAATAAGGTGCACCTTATATCTGCTACACAATAGATACAATGTAATTGAAACTTTATGTTAACGGCAAGAAAACATTATATGAGGTATAGTTCAGCGTGTTGCTTATTTTCTGTCACTTATTTTGTATCCAAACTTTGCAACGTTAATTATTTTTGGCAGCTCTGAAATAATGTAACATATAAAAGTGATAGTTAGATGCTGAGTTAAGCACGATATTTTTAGTTCCCGGGAGAATATATTTTGTAAGTGTCTCTTATGTGCTTTTAACTTTGAGGATCAATATTGCCCATACAGATGATTAACTCACCAGAATCCGAAAGTTTCAGAAGTCTTTCTCTGACCCGGTCCTATCTCGGTATTTTCCTCTTTAGTGTGGAGTGTTCGGCGTCTTGTCAGCCGTTAGGTTGGATTCTGACGTGTCTCAAACACGTGCTATGCTCATCCACCAATCACTGGGTCAGATTACCGGTGAGTAGTTTTTCAAAACAGCAATATGTTCCGTATGTGGAGATAAATCTGTGAATGTTCCAAGGGCAATAATCTCACTAAATGTAGGTCCTTTTTACACTTAGTAGTTTTGCCAAAAGTTCAAATAGTATCCAGAATGAGACTTTACGTGCTTTCAGTGTTAATCTTTTTTCAGATGCAATCCAGTACTTTCCTTAGGAAATATCCACATTAAGCTGGCCAGCTTTCATCGGTCTGAGTCATCTACGCGTTTCTGCTGAACATTCACAGATTTATCTCCACATACGGAACATATTGCCGTTTTGAAAAACTACTCACCGGTAATCTGACCCAGTGATTGGTGGATGAGCATAGCACGTGTTTGAGACACGTCAGAATCCAACCTAACGGCTGACAAGACGCCGAACACTCTACACTAAAGAGGAAAATACCGAGACAGGACCAGGTCAGAGAAAGACTTCTGAAACTTTCGGATTCTGGTGAGTTAATCATCTGTATGGGCAATATTGATCCTCAAAGTTAAAAGCACATAAGAGACACTTACAAAATATATTCTCCCGGGAACTAAAAATATCGTGCTTAACTCAGCATCTAACTATCACTTTTATATGTTACATTATTTCAGAGCTGCCAAAAATAATTAACGTTGCAAAGTTTGGATACAAAATAAGTGACAGAAAATAAGCAACACGCTGAACTATACCTCATACAATGTTTTCTTGCCGTTAACATAACAAAGTTTCAATTACATTGTATCTATTGTGTAGTAGATATAAGGTGCACCTTATTTTATTTTATATGTGTATGTGATTTACTGTTCATAAAAGTTTTTAGTAAAATACTAAATAAAATAACATTTTATTTACAATTGGAAAGTTTGGATTCTATTCTGGCTTTGTGTTCCATAAATATATTATTTTGCACTTATTAATATTTCATTATCACTTTGTTGACCATTTCTTAAGGGTACTTAAATCATTTATCATTTGTTATATTGCTCTGGATTCCTTTATTTGTTGATGCTGATTGTATCAGATCGTTGTTTTTTAAATATTATTAAAGACACATACAACTGTGACATACAACTATGTATTTAATCTCTGCAAATGTATTGCTTATTGTTAAATTCAAGTCAAGAGGAGAGATGTATTACTGGGAGCTAGCTGAACATGTTGGCTGAGCCAATGACAATGCATAGTTACCAGCTAGCTCCCAGTAATGCACTGTTGCTTCTGATCCTACCTAGGTATGCTTTAGAATAAAGGAAGCCAAGAGAACAAAGTAATTTTGATGATAGAAGTACACTGAAAATTCATGAAAATTTCATTTTTACTTCCATTTTCCTTGGACATAGCTAATAAAAACATACGCCACGGTGCAGATTATTCAGCTTAATCTATACTAGATCTTAATGGGTCACAATATTTAAAATACGGTCTCCTTTTATTATTTAAATTGGCATAATCCAAAGTTTATAACAAAAATAATTATCGGGTAGCACTAAGGTGCCCTAAGTGTCCTAGAAAACACAATATTGACCTTGTTTGGAACTTAAATTGTGCAGTTGTTAAACTGGTATTAGTTGTCATGGGTGATGCTTTGTTTCATTTGTTTGTGCCCACAAGTGTCACGTGCTTAGATTGTGTGATGTACTTGGTAGCCATATTGGATGAGAACAAGTGTTGGTACACACAGGTCTATGCCAGAGAGTAACGTAACCCCACATACCCCATTTGCTGTTTGTTGAAGTCCTGTTAGTTTAGACTATTCCTCCGTACCTAAATGTTTTCTCTAGGCCTATATCTGTGTAAAGCAAACTGAACTGTAACTACAAGTTATTTCTATGATCAGTGTATTTTATAACCGTATAACAATGCAGCCGTAACCTGAAGCATTTCAAGGTTCTAGATTTATTTTCTTGCAGCACCTAGAATGACGCGTTGGCTTTACCATGATAATCCCACAGCATTCCGTTTTCATTGTCTCTCTTACATTCACTGTGTGCAGATGTTTTCTAATGCCCATAACTTATGTACGTGACTGGGTCTTTGTTTGGTGATTTGTTACTTTCCTCTGGGTTTCCTTTGGTCTCTGTTTTTCTCTTCACCACCAACTCCATAATGCTGAGGTACACGGTTGAGGAAAAAAGTCCCTTTTGTTTTTCTGTTTGTCCTTTTATCCTATTAGGAAATGTTTGAGTGTATACGACACTGCTGAATGTGAAAAGTCTGGACAATACCCTGTCTACATCATTGCATGCAGAAGTTCAAATATGTTTAGAACCTCAAAGACTCCATCATAGTGTGTGTCAGTCAGTAGTCTGTTACTTGCTGAGACTTGCGATATGTCTTCTAATCTATGCATTAGCAATGTCTGACTTGGGGCAGTTCTAGACCATAAAACTAGGGGGGGGGGGGGTTAACCAGAAAGCTAAATATCAAGGGAGCAGAGGGGACAAGTGAGGGACCACATCTGCTATTACACTTCTGCCTGCCCTGCGTAGAGCACTGAGTATATAGAAATGTTACTGCCTTCCAGCAGATACCACCTCTGAGGTTTGGGGGTGCTACAGTCAAGACTGGTAGAACTTTGGCTTATTACGACTGTTAGTGAATTGGGTGCAAGCAATAACCGTAACATATCTACATGGCGGACAAGTGTTTGTAGTGAGGCCTGATACCCATCTGCTCCCTTTGTACAAATAGCCTCTCAGTGATTCAATAAGTTCTGTTCATAATACCTTTACTGTATCCATTAAGTCTATCTCTGATTTTGACACTTTGTGTCTCTTCTTCCAGCCGCTCAGTCTTGGAGGAAGTGCTAGATGAGGACCTTAGCAATGAGGCGTTCCCATTCTCCACGCACAAGCTGGTGATGGCTGCAGGGTTCAAGGTAAGTAAAATGGCCGTCCTCATGCTCTGTGAGATAACTGGGGAACATATTGCATTTAACCACACTGATTTATTGAGATTACAACTTCAAAGTTGAATGGAGAATCCAGTAAAAGCCAAAATCCTGTAGTTATCAGTTGCTTTTTCCATTTTCTCCAAAGCTCAGGTCCTGAATATTGAGTAAACATCACAAGGATAATCAATTAAGTATATATGTAGTATATAGAGGTATAAAATGGTGTATGACATCCTCCCTATATATGAGAAGCTTAATTATAACTTATAACAGATCAAAATTATTTGTCTCTTAATGTCACAAGTCTCCGGACATTATCTTACATATTTCCATACAATTTCAAAAGTAAATGTTCCTTCAACATAAAATGTATTTCTTTGCAATATCACAGAGAATAGAAAATATATTGTACAACTACTGTACTACACCTTATAATTTCCAACCTGCCCTTGCACTACTGGACAAGATCTGAGCACAGATGGATTTATCTGTATTATAAATTCCAACCTGCCCTTGCACTACTGGACAAGATCTGAGCACAGATGGATTTATCTGTATTATAATTTCCAACCTGCCCTTGCACTACTGGACAAGATCTGAGCACAGATGGATTTATCTGTGTTATAATTTCCAACCTGCCCTTGCACTACTGGACAAGATCTGAGCACAGATGGATTTATCTGTGTTATAATTTCCAACCTGCCCTTGCACTACTGGACAAGATCTGAGCACAGATGGATTTATCTGTATTATAATTTCCAACCTGCCCTTGCACTACTGGACAAGATCTGAGCACAGATGGATTTATCTGTATTATAATTTCCAACCTGCCCTTGCACTACTGGACAAGATCTGAGCACAGATGGATTTATCTGTGTTATAATTTCCAACCTGCCCTTGCACTACTGGACAAGATCTGAGCACAGATGGATTTATCTGTGTTATAATTTCCAACCTGCCCTTGCACTACTGGACAAGATCTGAGCACAGATGGATTTATCTGTATTATAATTTCCAACCTGCCCTTGCACTACTGGACAAGATCTGAGCACCGATGGATTTATCTGTATTATAATTTAGCCAGCTGTGCTCAGACAGAGATGAGCTGAAATCCTGGCTTGACATTTGCCATATTGAACATTTGATAGTGTTTGTGCCTTTGAGGACACTACAGACAAAATGTGTAATCTTCTAATAAATATAGAGCGGCTTTCTTGAAACTTCTCTAAATACCATCAAATGATCCTAAAAGAGTACACTACACCCTCAAATAATCACTGTGAATTTCTAGCAATACTTAAAGGGGTAGGAACATCAAAATTAAACGTGCATGCTTCAGATAGAGAAGGACATGTTAAGACCCTTTTAGATTCACTTCAATTTTCAAATTTACTTTATTCTCTTGGTGCCCTTTGTTGAAAAGAATATGTACATATCCTACACTACTGGGAGCTAACTGGTGGCTTCACACATTTGCCTTTTGTCTTTGGTTCACCAGATGTTGTCAGAAAAATTTTAGTATCACATTGCTGTTTTAGAACTTACTTTAACTATGTGTTTAATCCATTTTCAGGGGCTCCACCATGTTCTAACTTAGGTTTCCTTTTCTGCTGAAGACAAATAGGGGGCAGATCTAAATGAATGTGCAGACTAGGACTCTATGTAATAATTTAGTGTTAAGTCTGGATTCTGCACTTCCATTTCTAATAATTCTAATAATTTCTAAAATGGAACAAAATGAATAATAATAATATATAGCTAATAATTCTTTTACTACACCTAATTAAACTTTTTTTTATATATAATGAACTTATAGCATACCTGGGTCAGTAAGAAAAGAAAAACGGCAGTAGCAATAATACCGTCAATAATCACATTTGAATTTGGATCAATAAATAGGCCCATAGAGTTTTTGTTCCTTGGATCTTAAGTTACTTCTGGTGATGAGGAATCTTCAATTGAGGATGAACCTGATATTTCCTCTTTTTTGTTTAAAGTTAATCATATTCGTTCTCTTTAAAAGTAGGTCTTAATTACTTTAGGGATTAATATCCTAAAGTTTCTGATGATAAGCCTTGTAATCTTTTAAATTCAGTTTTTAAGACTTTTTTTTTTTTTTAAATCTCCCTGCGGTTTTTCCTATTCCTGATGCTGTCTCTGACTTGATTTCTAGGGGATTGTCTAAGCCAGATAATTATTTTACTCCTTCTTCAAGGTTTAAAAAGCTGTAATATCTACCTGCTACTAATGTTGATTTGTAGGAAACTGTTCCTAAGGTTGATGGAGCCATTTCCACTCTGGCTTATGTGGTTATTAAAGGCTATGTCACCACATCTTAATGTACTACTATTCCTTTGGAATACAGTACTTCTTTTAAATACTCTTTGGATAGAAAATTTGTCTTTTCATAGAAGGGCCTTTTTACAAGCAGGGTATATGCTCAGGCCAGCTATTTATTTTGCGGTTGTCGCTGCTGATTCAACTTACTGGTTATCTAGTCTTTCAGAACAGTATTTCATTCCTTTCATCAGAATAAAGAACAAAACGTTGACTTCTCTGCTCAGAAGCAAGGCACCTTTGGCTCAGTCTGGAGACCTAGTGCCAACTAGAGCAAGTGAAACAGGGTAAGACATCTATCCCTACTCCCAAAACTGCATTAAGATGCGGCCCCCCGATCCAGAGGTTCTAATAGGAGGCTTGGTTTCATTCTGTTCCAGATCCCTGGGTTCTGAATATAGTTTTTCAGGGATATTGAAGAGTATTTAGAACAAGGCCTCCCAGAGGAAGTTTTTTTTCTGTCCAATGTTCCAAGGAATCCTTTAAAAGCTCTGTGGTACCAATATATATATGTTGTAATAAGGTGAATATTTACAGGTATATATACAAATATATTTTACAACAAAACAGTCCAAATAATACAAGGCAACTAGCTACCACAACCCCAATTTGTGCAACAATGCAAAATAAATAAAATAATCACAGATAATTTTATCCCACGAATACTTAGCCAAATTCTCTGTGTGGTTTTTCTTTGTCCAAAATTAGCCATCATCAGTAGGAGGAGGAAAATGAGACTAGTTTGGTTTTCCAGTTTCTATGCCCCAATTCAATAGGGAACGGTTTATCATATGCCATTCAAAGGCTATATTATCTGTGGTGAAAGGGAGTTCTTACATGAAAAAGGCGTAGTGTTTTAAGTCCAGGGATAAAATCTCTGTTATGTCACTACAAGCTCAAGCTTTTTTTCCTATCTATCTCAGATCTGGAAACTATTGGAGTGATTTTACCAGTTCCTTTTCTTGAACACAGGCTGGAATTTTATTCAAATCTCTTCATTGTTCCAAAGAAGGAAGGTGCTTTCAGACCAGTTCTGGACCTCAAATCCCTGAACAAGTTTGTAAGGATTCCATCTTTTAAAATGCAAAGCATTCAGACTCTCCTGCATTTTGTTAATCAAGGTCAGTTTATGTCCGCAATAGATTTAAAGGATGCTTACCTTCATGTTTCAATTCACAGAGAACATTTCCAGTTTCTGCCTTTCTGGACAAGCATTTTCAGTTTGTTGCTCTACCATTTGGTCTGGCTACAGCTCCAAGAATATTCACAAAGGTTATGGCTGCCCTTTTGTCTGTTTTCAGAATTTAGTGTATTTCAGTCTTTCCATACCTGGTCGACATCTTGGTTTAAGCTCTGTCTTTATCTTTAGTAGAATCTCACACCAATCGACTCCTAAAAAGCATGGTTGGAGGAACAATTTCCCAAAAGGTTATTTAAATTCTCAACAAAGGTAGTTTTTGGGGATTTTAAATAGATTCAGTTGCCATGAGTCTTTCTCTAACAGAGCAGAGAAGGTTAAGATTGGTAATGGGATTGGGTGACCCGGGAGAGCCTAATGAAAGGCCAAGGAATATGATTAAGGACTAGTGGGACTACAGAATATTGGTATTAAAGTTAAAAACACATGATAAAAAGCCAATATTAATAAAAGATTAATAAAATATGAATAAAATGTCAACTCTAATTTATTAGACTAGAGAGTGACTATATTTGTTTACACAAATTATTAAAAAGGAATAAAGTAATACAATGTGATCAATGTAATACAAAATTATAAGCATGGATCCATGTTACAACACAATGTTAAAATAATAAATACAAATACATACATTTAATTAAAAGTAGTGTTGTTCAATATACAGATGATAAATGTTAATCACAGTATAACTTCGGTAACTGGTGAAACGGGTACAGATATATAAATGTTCCTATGTCCTCAAATAGATATAAGGGGTTTTTTAAACCTCTGATAAGTTTGTGGTAATCCTGTTAAAAAATGATGATATCTCCAAAAAGTGCAACAACAAAAAATGTGAAGTGAAAAAATGAAACAAAAAAGAAATTGATAACTTCAAAACTCATTTAAAAAATAAATCACTCAAAAATTGTGATACAAATGGTAATAAGTGATAAAAAGAAATTGATGTTTAAAAAATTATTTCTCTTGTTAAGTGTAGTCAGTCCACGGGTCATCCATTACTTATGGAATATATATCTCTTCCTAACAGGAAGCTGCAAGAGGATCACCCAGCAGAGCTGCTATATAGCTCCTCCCCTCACATGTCATATTCAGTCATTCTCTTGCAGCCTAACTAAGATAGGTCGCTGTGAGAGGTCTGTGGTGTTTTTTAACCTAGTTTATTTCTACAATCAAAAGTTTGTTATTTTAAATGGCACCGGAGTGTGCTGTTTATTCTCAGGCAGCATTAGAAGAAGAATCTGCCTGCGTTTTCTATGATCTTAGCAGACGTAACTAAGATCCACTGGCTGTTCTCATCTGAGGAGTGAGGTAACTTCAGAGAAGGGGAATAGCATGCAGGGCCCCCCTGCAAAAGAGGTATGTGCAGTAAATTATTTTTCTGAGGAATGGAATTGACTGAGAAAATACTGCTGATACCAATGTAAAGTAAGTTCAGCTTTAAATGCAGTGATAGCGACTGGTATTAGGCTGATGAGTGTGTGTACATTGAATATATTTTTCTAAGGAATGGAATTGACTCTGAAAATACTGTTAATACTGAAATAATGTATGAGCCTTAACTGCAGTAAAAGCGACTGGTAGCAGGCTTATTAATAACAATTCATAACTTTTCAAATGTATGTTTAAAACGTTTACTGGCATGTTAATCGTTTTTTGTGAGGTACTTGGTGATAAAACTTATTGGGGCATGATTTTTACCACATGGCCATCTTTGTTTTCTGCATAGAAACAGTTTTCTGAGCTTCCCCACTGTTGTAATATGAGTGGGAGGGGCCTATTTTAGCGCTTTTTTGCGCAGTAAAAATTCAGTCACAATCTGTCTACTTCATCCTCCATGATCCAGATCGTCTCTAGAGAGCTCAGGGGTCTTCAAAATTCATTTTGAGGGAGGTAATCAGTCACAGCAGACCTGTGACAGTGTGTTTTGACTGTGAGAAAAACGTTAATTATTAAATTGTTAATCCGTTTTTGGGTATTAAGGGGTTAATCATCCATTTGCTGGTGGGTGCAATCCTTTGCTAACTTAATACATTTACTGTGAAAAATTGGTTGCTATAACTATTTTGGTTCATTGTTATTTCAACTGTGACAGCTTTTTGTGCTTCTTAAAGGCACAGTAGCGTTTTTTATATTGCTTGTAAATTTATTTAGAAAAGTATTTCCAAGCTTGCTAGTCTCATTGCTAGTCTGTTTAAACATGTCTGACACAGATGAATCTCTTTGTTCACTATGTTTAAAGGCCAATGTGGAGCCCAATAGAAATTTATGTACTAATTGCATTGATGCTACTTTAAATAAAAGTCAATCTTTACATGTAAAGAAATTATCACCAGACAACGAGGGGGAAGTTATGCCGACTAACTCTCCTCACGTGTCAGTACCTTCGCCTCCCGCTCAGGAGGTGCGTGATTTTGTGGCGCCAAGTACATCAGGGAGGCCCTTACAAATCACTTTGCAAGACATGGCTACTGTTATGACAGAAGTATTATCTAAATTGCCAGAATTAAGAGGCAAGCGCGATAGCTCTGGGTTAAGGACAGAGCGCGCGGGTGAGGTGAGAGCCATGTCAGATACTGCGTCACAGTTTGCAGAACGTGAAGACGGAGAGCTTCATTCTGTGGGTGACGGATCTGATCCAGGGAGACTGGATTCAGAGATTTCTAATTTTAAATTTAAGCTTGAGAACCTCCGCATATTGATAGGGGAGGTATTAGCGGCTCTGAATGATTGTAACACGGTTGCAATTCCAGAAAAATTATGTAGGTTGGATAGATACTATGCGGTACCGGTGTGTACTGACGTGTTTCCTATACCTAAAAGGCTTACAGAGATTATTAGCAAGGAGTGGGATAGACCTGGTGTGCCCTTTTCCCCTCCTCCCATATTTAGGAAAATGTTTCCTATAGACGCCACCACACGAGACTTATGGCAGACGGTCCCTAAGGTGGAGGGAGCAGTTTCTACTTTAGCTAAGCGTACCACTATCCCGGTGGAGGATAGTTGTGCCTTTTCAGATCCAATGGATAAGAAATTAGAGGGTTACCTTAAGAAAATGTTTGTTCAACAAGGTTTTATCTTACAGCCCCTTGCATGCATTGCGCCTGTCACTGCTGCGGCGGCATTCTGGTTTGAGTCTCTGGAAGAGGCCATTCGCACAGCTCCATTGGATGAAATTATGAACAAGCTTAAAGCACTTAAGCTAGCTAACGCATTTGTTTCTGATGCCGTCGTACATTTAACCAAACTTACGGCTAAGAACTCCGGATTCGCCATCCAAGCGCGCAGAGCGCTATGGCTTAAATCCTGGTCAGCTGACGTGACTTCTAAATCTAAATTGCTTAATATTCCTTTCAAAGGGCAGACCTTATTCGGGCCCGGCTTGAAAGAAATTATAGCTGACATTACGGGAGGTAAGGGCCATGCTCTACCTCAGGACAGGGCCAAATCAAAGGCCAAACAGTCTAATTTTCGTGCCTTTCGTAACTTCAAGGCAGGAGCAGCATCAACTTCCTCCGCTCCAAAACAGGAAGGAGCTGTTGCTCGTTACAGGCAGGGCTGGAAAGTTAACCAGTCCTGGAACAAGGGCAAGCAGGCCAAGAAACCTGCTGCTGCCCCCAAGACAGCATGAAGAGAGGGCCCCCTATCCGGAAACGGATCTAGTGGGGGGCAGACTTTCTCTCTTCGCCCAGGCTTGGGCAAGAGATGTCCAGGATCCCTGGGCGTTGGAGATCATATCTCAGGGATATCTCCTGGACTTCAAAACTTCTCCTCCACGAGGGAGATTTCATCTTTCAAGGTTATCAGCAAACCAAATAAAGAAAGAGGCGTTTCTACGCTGTGTACAAGACCTTTTACTAATGGGGGTGATCCACCCAGTTCCGCGGACGGAACACGGGCAGGGATTCTATTCAAATCTATTTGTGGTTCCCAAGAAAGAGGGAACCTTCAGACCAATCTTGGACTTAAAAATCCTAAACAAATTTCTAAGAGTTCCATCATTCAAAATGGAAACTATTCGAACCATCCTTCCCATGATCCAAGAGGGTCAGTACATGACCACAGTGGACTTAAAGGATGCCTACCTTCACATACAGATTCACAAGGATCATTATCGGTACCTAAGATTTGCTTTCCTAGACAGGCATTACCAGTTTGTAGCTCTTCCCTTCGGATTAGCTACGGCTCCAAGAATCTTTACAAAAGTTCTGGGCTCACTTCTGGCGGTACTAAGACCGCGAGGCATAGCGGTGACTCCGTACCTAGACGACATTCTGATACAAGCGTCAAGTTTTCAAACTGCCAAGTCTCATACAGAGATAGTTCTGGCATTTCTGAGGTCGC
The DNA here is from genome assembly GCF_027579735.1 of Bombina bombina. Lineage (NCBI taxonomy): Eukaryota > Metazoa > Chordata > Amphibia > Anura > Bombinatoridae > Bombina > Bombina bombina. The sequence goes on along the minus strand of NC_069510.1, from coordinate 16,183,345 downwards.
ATGGGTGGAAGGTGAACATGGAAAAGAGTTCTCTATTACCACTTACAAGAGTTCCCTTTCTAGGGACTCTTATAGATTCTGTAGAGATGAAAAATTACCTGACAGAGGCCAGGTTATCAAAACTTCTAAATGCTTGCCGTGTCCTTCATTCCATTCCACACCCGTCAGTAGCTCAGTGCATGGAAGTAATCGGCTTAATGGTAGCGGCAATGGACATAGTACCATTTGCGCGCCTGCATCTCAGACCGCTGCAATTGTGCATGCTAAGTCAGTGGAACGGGGATTACTCAGATTTGTCCCCCCTACTAAGTCTGGATCAAGAGACCAGAGATTCTCTTCTATGGTGGCTCTCTCGGCCACATCTGTCCAAGGGGATGACCTTTCGCAGGCCAGATTGGATGATTGTAACAACAGACGCCAGCCTTCTAGGCTGGGGCGCAGTCTGGAACTCCCTGAAAGCTCAGGGATTATGGACTCAGGAGGAGAAACTCCTCCCAATAAATATTCTGGAATTAAGAGCAATATTCAATGCTCTCCTAGCTTGGCCTCAGTTAGCAACTCTGAGGTTCATCAGATTTCAGTCAGACAACATCACGACTGTGGCTTACATCAACCATCAAGGGGGAACCAGAAGTTCCCTAGCGATGTTGGAAGTCTCAAAGATAATTCGCTGGGCAGAGTCTCACTATTGCCACCTGTCAGCGATTTACATCCCAGGAGTAGAGAACTGGGAGGCGGATTTTCTAAGTCGCCAGACTTTTCATCCGGGGGAGTGGGAACTTCATCCGGAGGTCTTTGCTCAACTGATTCATCGTTGGGGCAAACCAGATCTGGATCTCATGGCGTCTCGCCAGAACGCCAAGCTTCCTTGTTACGGATCCAGGTCCAGGGACCCGGGAGCGTTGCTGATAGATGCTCTGACAGCCCCTTGGGTCTTCAACATGGCTTATGTGTTTCCACCATTCCCGATGCTTCCTCGTTTGATTGCCAAGATCAAACAGGAGAGAGCTTCAGTGATTCTGATAGCGCCTGCGTGGCCACGCAGGACCTGGTATGCAGACCTAGTGGACATGTCGTCCTGTCCACCGTGGTCTCTGCCTCTGAGACAGGACCTTCTAATTCAGGGTCCTTTCAAACATCCAAATCTAATTTCTCTGAGGCTGACTGCATGGAGATTGAACGCTTGATTCTATCAAAGCGTGGCTTCTCGGAGTCGGTTATTGATACCTTAATACAGGCTAGGAAGCCTGTTACCAGAAAAATTTACCATAAGATATGGCGTAAATATTTATATTGGTGCGAATCCAAGAGTTACTCATGGAGTAAGGTTAGGATTCCTAGGATATTGTCCTTTCTACAAGAGGGTTTAGAAAAGGGCTTATCTGCTAGTTCGTTAAAGGGACAGATTTCTGCTCTGTCTATTCTTCTACACAAACGTCTGGCTGAAGTTCCAGACGTTCAGGCTTTTTGTCAGGCTTTAACTAGGATTAAGCCTGTGTTTAAGACTGTTGCTCCGCTGTGGAGCTTAAACTTAGTTCTTAATGTTCTTCAAGGCGTTCCATTTGAACCCCTTCATTCCATTGATATCAAGCTGTTATCCTGGAAGGTTTTGTTTTTGATGGCTATTTCCTTGGCTCGAAGAGTCTCTGAGTTATCTGCCTTACATTGTGATTCTCCTTATCTGATTTTTCATTCAGACAAGGTAGTTCTGCGTACTAAACCTGGGTTCTTACCTAAGGTAGTTACTAACAGGAATATCAATCAAGAGATTGTTATTCCATCACTGTGTCCTAACCCTTCTTCAAAGAAGGAACGACTTTTGCATAATTTGGACGTAGTCCGTGCCCTGAAGTTCTATTTGCAGGCAACTAAAGATTTTCGTCAAACTTCTTCCCTGTTTGTCGTTTACTCTGGACAGAGAAGAGGTCAAACGGCTTCGGCTACCTCTCTCTCTTTTTGGCTTCGTAGCATAATACGTTTAGCCTATGAGACTGCTGGACAGCAGCCTCCTGAAAGGATTACAGCTCATTCTACTAGAGCTGTGGCTTCCACCTGGGCCTTTAAAAATGAGGCCTCTGTTGAACAGATTTGCAAGGCTGCGACTTGGTCTTCGCTTCACACCTTTTCAAAATTTTACAAATTTGACACTTTTGCTTCTTCTGAGGCTATTTTTGGGAGAAAGGTACTTCAGGCAGTGGTTCCTTCTGTTTAATGTTCCTGCCTTGTCCCTCCCTTCATCCGTGTACTTTAGCTTTGGTATTGGTATTCCATAAGTAATGGATGACCCGTGGACTGACTACACTTAACAAGAGAAAACATAATTTATGCTTACCTGATAAATTTATTTCTCTTGTAGTGTAGTCAGTCCACGGCCCGCCCTGTCTTTAAGGCAGACCTAAATTTTAATTGAACTCCAGTCTCCACTGCACCCTATGGTTTCTCCTTTCTCGTCTGCTTTGGTCGAATGACTGAATATGACATGTGAGGGGAGGAGCTATATAGCAGCTCTGCTGGGTGATCCTCTTGCAGCTTCCTGTTAGGAAGAGATATATATTCCATAAGTAATGGATGACCCGTGGACTGACTACACTACAAGAGAAATAAATTTATCAGGTAAGCATAAATTATGTTTTTTTGTAAAAAATAACATAAAAAAACAAAAAACTAAGTAATGCAAACATTGTGAATGGTGTATACCCCAATTAAAGAGTTAATAGTAGTTGTGCTGAAGTGAATAGTGTCTCTAATAATCCTCCTTATGAATGTGTCCTCTATTCCTGGATAGGTGGTGTTTATGTGATATGTAGTGAAAGAATATCTTCAAACTGTGTCCTGAATTTAATCCTTAGTAAATCCTATGTGGTATCCTGTAAAAGAAATAATGACATAGCGCAATACTGCTATACAAATATAACAAAATATCAGAAATTTGCTCACCAAATTTGCTGCCAACGCGTTTCGGCCCTATTCTGGGCCTTTTTCAAGACTTGAATTTTTGCATTACTTCGTTTTTGTCTTTATCTTTAGTAGAATCTCACACCAATCGACTCTTGTTGTTTCCTAAAAAGCATGGTTGGAGGAACAATTTCCCAAAAGGTTCTTTAAATCCTCAACAAAGGTAGTTTTTGGGGATTTTAAATAGATTCAGTTGCCATGAGTCTTTCTCTAACAGAGCAGAGAAGGTTAAGATTGGTAATGGGATTGGGTGACCCGGGAGAGCCTAATGAAAGGCCAAGGAATATGATTAAGGACTAGTGGGACTACAGAATATTGGTATTAAAGTTAAAAACACATGATAAAAAGCCAATATTAATAAAAGATTAATAAAATATGAATAAAATGTCAACTCTAATTTATTAGACTAGAGAGTGACTATATTTGTTTACACAAATTATTAAAAAGGAATAAAGTAATACAATGTGATCAATGTAATACAAAATTATAAGCATGGATCCATGTTACAACACAATGTTAAAATAATAAATACAAATACATACATTTAATTAAAAGTAGTGTTGTTCAATATACAGATGATAAATGTTAATCACAGTATAACTTCGGTAACTGGTGAAACGGGTACAGATATATAAATGTTCCTATGTCCTCAAATAGATATAAGGGGTTTTTTAAACCTCTGATAAGTTTGTGGTAATCCTGTTAAAAAATGATGATATCTCCAAAAAGTGCAACAACAAAAAATGTGAAGTGGAAAGTGAAAAAATCAAACAAAAAAGAAATTGATAACTTCAAAACTCATTTAAAAAATACATCACTCAAAAATTGTGATACAAATGGTAATAAGTGATAAAAAGAAATTGATGTTTAAAAAATTATTTTTTGTAAAAAATAAAAAATAAAATAAAAAAACAAAAAACAAAGTAATGCAAAAATTGTGAATGGTGTATACCCCAATTAAAGATTTAATAGTAGTTGTGCTGAAGTGAATAGTGTCTCTAATAATCCTCCTTATGAATGTGTCCTCTATTCCTGGATAGGTGGTGTTTATGTGATATGTAGTGAAAGAATATCTTCAAACTGTGTCCTGAATTTAATCCTTAGTAAATCCTATGTGGTATCCTGTAAAAGAAATAATGACATAGCGCAATACTGCTATACAAATATAACAAAATATCAGAAATTTGCTCACCAAATTTGCTGCCAACGCGTTTTGGCCCTATTCTGGGCCTTTTTCAAGACTTGAATTTTTGCATCACTTCGTTTTTTGTTTTTTGATTTTATTTTTTATTTTTTACAAAAAATTATTTTTTTCAACATCAATTTCTTTTTATCACTTATTACCATTTGTATCACAATTTTTGAGTGATTTATTTTTTAAATGAGTTTTGAAGTTATCAATTTCTTTTTTGTTTGATTTTTTTCACTTTTCACTTCACATTTTTTGTTGTTGCACTTTTTGGAGATATCATCATTTTTTAACAGGATTACCACATAAACTTATCAGAGGTTTAAAAAACCCCTTATATCTATTTGAGTACATAGGAACATTTATATATCTGTATCCGTTTCACCAGTTACCGAAGCTGTACTGTGATTAACATTTATCATCTGTATATTGAACAATAATTTGTGTAAATAAATATAGTCACTCTAGTCTACTCAATTAGAGTTGACATTTTATTCATCTTTTATTCATTTTTTATTCAATATTGGCTTTTTATCATGTGTTTTTAACTTTAATACCAATATTCTGTAGTCCCACTAGTCCTTAATCATATTCCTTGGCCTTTCATTAGGCGCTCCCGGGTCACCCAATCCCATTATTTATCCCATTTAAGGAAAACTAGGTTTCCTTTGTTCTCAGGAGCCATTAGGAATAACTATTTTGAGCGCTGTAAGATACCAATTAAATACCAAAGGTTAAGATTGGTGTCAGCTTGTCTTAACCTTCAGTCTCTCTCTTTCCCCTCGGTAGCTCTTTTTATGGAAGTTCTAGATCTTATGATTGCATCTTCAGATACAATTCCATTTGCTCATTTTTACATGAGACCTCTTCAGCTTTGTATATTTAGTCAATGGTGCAGAAATTATACTCTGCTTTCTCAAAAGATATTTTTGGATCCCAATACAAGTCAGTCTCTGATTTGGTGGCTGGCTGGATCATCAGTTTATTATTTCGTGGGGCTTCTTTTGCTTGTCCTACTTGGACTATGATCACTACAAATGAAAGTTGTTTGGGGGTCTTTATCTTCGTCAATCTCTTCATACAGGGGAGTGGTCTCTTCGCCAGGATGTGTTTAATCAGATTGTGGATCTTCAGGGTCTCCCAGAGATAGATCTGATGGCCTCTCATTTAACCCTTTAAGGACGCAGCTTTCAGTTTGCTCAATTGTTTTATGACGGAAAAATTCCTTCATATGTCCTTAAGAGGTTAAACAAGAAACTCCCCAGGTACTTTGCAAGGTCAAGGGATCCTCAAGCAGAGTTAGTGGATGCTCCAGTAGTTCCTTGGTCTTGCTTTATCTGTTTCCTCCTCTGTTACTTCTACCCAATATGATTTTTAAGATACACCTAGAGAAATCTTATTTAATCCTGATTGCTCCAGCTTGGCCTTGCTGGGTTTGATATGCAGATCTTGTTCATATGTCCAGCTGTCCTGCTTGGCCTCTGCAATCTGATCTTCTGTCTCAAGCTCTGTTTTCCATCTGGATCTCAAGTCTTTAAACTTGATGGTATGGAAATTGAACAGTTAGTTCTTAGATATAGGGGTTTCTCTGATTCTGTAATTGAAACCTTAATTCAAGCCTATAAGCCTTTTACTAGGAAGTATTATCATAAGGTCTGAAAGGCCTTTATTTCTTGGTTTGTGGATCTTGGTTTTTCCTGGCATTCATTCAGAACTCCTATGATTCTGCCATTTTTACTGGATGGTATAGACAAGGGCTTATCTGATAGTTCTTTGAAGATGCAGTTTTCTGTTTTTTCAGTCTTGTTTCATAGGGAGATTGTTAGTCTTCCTGATATTCATAGCTTTGTTCAGGCTTTGGTTCATCATAATAACCTGTAATCATGCCAATCTCTCCTCCATGGAAGGCAGCTACTTGTTCTTCTTTGCATACTTTTAGAAAAATCTACCATTTTGCTGTTTTTGCTTCTTCTGAGGCAGCTTTTGGTTGGAAGGTTCTTCAGGCAGTTGTCTCAGGTAGATTTTTTGCCTGTTTGATTTATTTTTTAAGTGCATTCTAAAAAAATAAAAAATTTGGGGGGGGCTGGATTTAATTTCTCAGTGAAAAAAAAATGTTTTTTAAATCCCTCCCTTTATGTTATTACTCATGGACTCCACAGCTTGGAAATTAGTTCCCAGGTTTATTGGATCATGGACTCTCACCACCTGTATGAAAGAAAACATAATTTAGGCTTTCCTGAAAAATTTATTTCTCTCATGGTGTTGAGAGTCTATGAGAACCCCACCCTATGTGTTCTAGGGTTAATTTATTTTTGGAACATCTTTTTTCCCTGCTCCTTTTTATGGCTCTTATTCCTTTTTCTTACCTCGCTAGTCTTGGCTATACGTTAAACTGAGGTATGTGTGAGGTGGAAGGGGTTTTATAGGGCTACTGGGGTTTGGGAACCTCTGGCCTGGATCTTTGTACTTTTGTCTCCCTTTAAAAGTATATTAAACACTTTTGAGATGGTGATATAAAATGATAAATCATATATATATATATATAGAGAGAGAGAGAGAGAGAGGTTAACCTACTATCAGCTGATGAGTGGCAAAACCACGAAACAGCTGTCCTGGGATTGGTCTGAGTCACTGTACTAACCCTAGCTAAGCATAAAAGCTGTGTAATACAGCAGTGCTATGGCATAAAGGGAAGTCTGTCTTAAAAAGCAGGCTAAAAGTAAACAGGTGAGTCATTATGAACCTCATTTGCATATCTTAACCAGATTCCTTTGCTGCATTGGAAACAGTGTAGTCAGAGAGTTTCTAGGTTTAAAGCAAGTCTTCTGACTTGTTTAGATTTGTAAATGGTTTACACAATGAGTTATTTTCTCTGTATTTTGTATTTAGTGGAGGATTTTAAACTCACTTTTCGCCTCCCCATAATTTTAATTGTGTTATATATATATATATATATATATATATATATATATATATATATATATATATAAAAAAACCTCCGCTATATAGGTTCATTATTTTTTTGTCCCCTTTTCCTGTAAATCCATTCTGAAATTGTGAGTTTTTCAGTTCCTGTTAGAAATGGAAGTGCAGAACACTGTTATATTTCACACAGCCATTGGTTGCACACTCTAGTGACCTATTTATAACTGTCCCTAATTGGCCACAGCAGAGGAGGTAACCCAAGTTACAACATGGCAGCTCCCATTGTTTTATAGGCACTAAAAAATTACACTTATTTTGTCAATATATAAACAGCTAATTGTATTGTTCTCAGACTAATCTTTTTTCATTCTATCAAGCATTTATTTAGTGTTTATTTAATTGTGTTTAATGTTCCTTTAACTACAACTTATAGCTGGTTTTGAGCATATAAAGCAGTTTAGTTGCACACACCTGTAGGTAGCTTTCCGGGACTGAACAGGTTAACTTGCTGTCTTTTAGTGGGCTTATAATGTCACCCTTCCTATTATAGAAGCTGCAGGTGCCTGGAATTGTTCACTGACCCCCTACCCCCTAGCAGCTGTGCTTTGCTAAAAGCCTGCCTTTTGTAACCCAAATAGATTTTCGTATCCTCCTAAGCGATATCTCTCACATCCATCTCTTTGCCTGACTGATCTAATGGCATAATGGAGAAAAAAGCTCCTGGCCTCTCCGGCAAGCAACCGTGTGCAATATGCAATTCAGAGATACAGTAACAAAGTAGTTTTGACATAATCCAAAGGCTGAAAAGATAAGTTAGAAGATCCGATGAAAATCATCTGCAACGTATCTGGGCACTTCTGTATTCTACATGTTTTAACCCTTCAGTGGTAATAATTCTAAAGTATTTCAGCAGCATTTATATCATATTATAGGAGATAAACTTTTTATATGTGATTACTGATCAGACATACAGATTCTAAAATCTAAATTGTAACCTTTTAACGCCGTTGTGACGTTCTATTCCGTCCTAACCATGCCGGGCTTTAGCGCAGTTAGGACGGAATAGAACGTCCTAACCGTTTGGTTGTCCTGAAGCCAACGGCGCTTCCAGGATGCGATTGCGGTCTGGAGTGCGTGCCTAGCATCATAGGGACGCCCCCCTGACCCGATTCCATCATTGATATCTCGGGATCGAGTGCACGATCGCGGGATTTCAATTTGTTTACATTGGAACGTTGTCATCTAGCACTCTTGGAAATGTATAACAATGCTAAAAACATTCTTGCAAAACTGCTGCCATATAGTGCTACAGACACGTGCACACTACTAAACTAATATTTCTGCTTTTCAACAACGAATAGCAAAAGAACAAAGCAAATTTGATAATAGAAGTAAATTGTATAGTGTTTTAAAATTCTACCCTCTACACTTTAATCATGAAGGAAATTTTTTTGGGATTTCATGTTCCTTTAAAGAGATTTGGGCACCTTCTAGAGAACTCCTGCCTCTTATCCATTCTAGAGAACTCCTTTTCATCTACCTTCTTGAGAACTTCTGCCTCTTCTCTGTTCTAGGGAGCTCCTGCCTCTTCTCTGTTCTAGGGAGCTCCTGCTTCTTCTCTGTTCTAGGGAGCTCCTGTCTCTTCTCTGTTCTAGGGAGCTCCTGCCTCTTCTCTGTTCTAGGGAGCTCCTGCTTCTTCTCTGTTCTAGGGAGCTCCTGCTTCTTCTCTGTTCTAGGGAGCTCCTGTCTCTTCTCTGTTCTAGGGAGCTCCTGCCTCATCTCTGTTCTAGGGAGCTCCTGCTTCTTCTCTGTTCTAGGGAGCTCCTGTCTCTTCTCTGTTCTAGGGAGCTCCTGCCTCTTCTCTGTTCTAGGGAGCTCCTGCTTCTTCTCTGTTCTAGGGAGCTCCTGCTTCTTCTCTGTTCTAGGGAGCTCCTGTCTCTTCTCTGTTCTAGGGAGCTCCTGTCTCTTCTCTGTTCTAGGGAGCTCCTGCTTCTTCTCTGTTCTAGGGAGCTCCTGTCTCTTCTCTGTTCAAGGGAGCTCCTGCTTCTTCTCTGTTCTAGGGAGCTCCTGTCTCTTCTCTGTTCTAGGGATCTCCTGTCTCTTCTCTGTTCTAGGGAGCTCCTGACTCTTCTCTGTTCTGAAGAACTCCTACCTCTTCTCTGTTCTGGAGAAATAATGCATCTTCTCTGTTCTGGAGAACTCCTGCCTCTTCTCTGTTCTAGGGAGCTCCTGCCTCTTCTCTGTTCTAGGGAGCTCCTGCTTCTTCTCTG